>NW_026594428.1:4446931-4545575 GCF_907164565.1 Psammomys obesus | reverse complement strand
TTTCTTTCTTTCTTTCTTTCTTTCTTTCTTTCTTTCTTTCTTTCTTTTCCTTTCTTCCTCTTTCTCTTTCTCCCTTTCAATCTTTCTTTCTTTTTCTTTTATATAATTTATAAATTTAGTTATTCAATTTACATCTCAACCTTAGTCCATTCCACTCCCTCCTTTCTCTCCTCCCAGAGCCTCCTCTCTAACCCTCTTTCATCCCCCGTCTCCCTTCCCTAGCCCCTCAGAAATGTGGAGCCCCCTCCACACACAGAAAACCACACTGCAGCAATTACAGTACTTCACCACTGTTCCTCCTCTTTCACAGTGTCCTGGCAAGGCAGCCTCACCAGGGAAAGTTATGGAAGAGCATGCAACAGAGACAATGTCAGAGGCAGCCCCTGGTCCCCTTTCTAGGGGACCCATTTGGAGGTTAAACTGCCCACTGGGAATATATGTGTAGAGAGATAGAAGGACCTTGAGGAGGAAGGAGTTGCAGAAGAAAAACAACAGTCTCAACTAACCTGGGCCCAGAGGAGCTTGCCGAGACTGAAGCACCAACCAAGGACCATACATGGACTAGACCAACATGCCCTTTTTCCATGTTTTTTTCTCATACTTTCCCTAAGCAATTGTCTTGCAATCAACCTTTTTACAGTGTTTAGATTAAAATTTCTCAATGACATAGACTTTAAGCCACAAGCACTCTATGTGAAAAGATAACGATCTTCTGATGTTAGAACGTATTTTATTAGTACAGTTCACACTAATATAATCTTTGGTAGTATGCATAGAATTTAAACACTTTGGCAATATTATTTACAGAAAATAATTTGACTTGTGTGTCCTGTGAAATCATGCTACATTATTTTATTTCACAGAAAATAATTCTTAGGTTTGTGTGGTTTAAAATTATTTTATATTCTCCTTATTCCTCTTACCAGTTTTTAAGACTGAACCTAAGGCAGTGCACATGTTATGCAAGGACTCTACCACTGAGCTATACTTCAGTGATTTTGTATTTTTAATTTTACTACTTTTTTCCTTTTGTGAGAAGATATCCAATGTGACTTTGTACTCCCTTTGTAGATCAAGCTAGCTGTGATCTGTGTTCTTCCTGATTCAGTTGTTGAGATTACAAACCTATAGAATGGGATGGATACTTTTAAAACAATGTTCCACATGTTTATCAGTAAATGAAGAAAGGAATCATTAGGTTATCTTCTGTCAGTCTGAGTAGTTTATTGTGGGAAGAGACAGGAATCCTATAAACTCTTAATATGTTATTGTGCATTCTAACAACTTCCAAGTAAAATAATAGCACATTTGTTTATTCTTTCATCATTTATTGAGCATCTATACAAGTAAACAGTTCTATGTAGTGTGGAAAAGTTAAGAAATTTATGTTCTTTTGAACTTATATTCTGTTTGAATGAGAAAGAAAATCACCATAGGAAAAAAGATATCAATATGTAAAAGAAATGTAGATTTTATTAAAAAGTAAACAATTACATTTAAGTCTAATTTCTCTGTCTATAGTGCTAGGAATTCCGCAGCTTAAAAAATAAGAGAGTAGACCTTAATTAAAACTTATTTGATCAAAACTTAGTAATAAAGAAGTGGCTATTATAAGCACATGATGAAAGAATGAAAGAAATGAAAAATCATTGTGGTAAGTGGGTTAGAAAATGGTAATAGTAAATGAAGAGCTATGGAAAGACTCATGCCATATTGAGAACTTCCAGTAATGGGGGAAACATCTATTTCCTTGGACAAGAGAATGGAAATATTGAGATGTAGAATTTTGTATATTAAATTAAATCAAAGGAGCAAAGCTTATGTTTTCAATAACATGCAAGATCACACTAGATAGGACACATTCAGGGTGTTATTCTTTTTGAATGTAATTTTTTTAATGTTTTTTTTTGTTTGTTTGTTTTTGAAAAGACAGAAGACAATAAAACAAAATAAGGTGGTAAGGGAGTTGGAGATAATCTGGCAAGAATTGGTAGGGAAGAAAATTAGTCAAAATATATTATATATAAATCTTCATTTAAAAAATAATATAAAATACAAGATGATGACTTCAAGGCAGTGGGGTGTGCATCTTATTGGAGGAAAGCACTGACAGCTCTCAGTGAGGCATATGGCAGGCACAAGAGGCTCGGATGTCTGGTTGGAAATGTATGGTGCTGTTCTTGATGTGTTCTGTATAAGTTGTTTTTATTGAGGATCATACCTTCTTAGTCTTTCCGTGGAACCTGAAGCATAAATTGCATGCCAGCAAGAATTGGAAGAACAGTGAAAGTTCTCACGGTAAGAACAAAAACATCAATGCAACTAGTTTTACAGTGAGATGTAATATCAATCCTTAGCAGTAATTTAGAATTAAACTTCAAGATAAGGAGGCTTTAGGGGAGATTTTTTAAGAGTTATCTAATATTACATATTAATTTTTAACTTTGGAAAGAAAAAGGATCTTGTATGAGAATACAAGAGGAGGTAGTGGATAGTACAACTGAAAAGGCAAAGAACTTTTAAGGTAATTACTTCAGTAGCTGTCAGAGAGGAAATTATGAGGTCAGTACAAGGACAGTACATCCATATAAACCAGCATATAGTGACTCTACTCACAACGCTTTCCATGGAGATATTCAAATGCTGAGTAATTTAATGTAGTGATTAAAGCTAACTCTTTGAGTATGACTAAAAAAGTGATGGAGTGGTACTTAATGCTGGTGAATAGGCCAATTGGAAGAATGGCAGACACTGGTAAAAATGATGATAGAATTACATAAGAGGCAATTCTCTTTTGGACAAATGTATTTTATAATAAGGTAATTTTATAATGATAAACATATCTGAATGAGTTCCATGAACTAAGTAGGTGCTGTGTACTGAAGGAGTACTAAGCAAATAGCATCATCTTTAATTAATGTAGTCTGCCATGATTTTTAATAGTTGTGATCATCTGTATTAATCATATATACCATTTTGTCATATTTAAGATAAGTAATTTTTTTTTTTTTTTTTTTTTTTTTTTTTTTTTTTTTTTTTTTTTTTTGTCTATGACTGCCCAGGAAAGAGGACCAATACTCCACCTTTTCAGGATTCTTTGAAAGTTCATGAACTTTATTTTATTTTGTTCTTAAAGCAAACTTGAGATGTAATTATTAATTCACAACTAATGAATGACTTGTGAGTGTAGGGATGCCATATTCTGATTGTTCATATGCAGACACAAGGACTCGTAGCGTAAGAGATTATAGGAAGTGACTCAGCTTCCCCTGTGCATTTAGATGACATTATTTAATAAATAAATTATACCTAGAAACTCATGCACACACATTTATGTGTAGATTTTATGTCTACTCTTAAACTCTAAAACACTACTCCTTGTATATTTTATTGAATCAGTCTATCATAGTCACAACTTACATGCATACTTGCTTTCAAAGTGCAGAAATATTTCTAGAAACATATTTTTTTACATTTTTTCTTTATTAATTAAACTTTATTCCCTTTGTATCCCCCCTGTGGTTCCCTCCCTCCTCCCATCACAATCCCTCCCTTCCTCCACCCTCTGCATGCATGCCCCTCCCCAAGTCCACTGATAGGGGAGGACTTCTTTTCCTTTCTTCTGATCCTAGTCAATTAGGTCTCATCAGGAGTGGCTGCATTGTCTTCTTCTGGGCCTGGTAACACTGCTTCTCCCTCAGGGGGGAGGTAATTAAAGAGCAGGGCAATCAGTTCATGTCAGAGACAGTCCCTGTTCCTATTACAATGGAACCCACTTGGATAGTGAACTGTCATGGGCTACATCTGTGCAGGGGTCTTAGGTTATCTCCATGCATGATTCTTGGTTGGAGTATCAGTCTCAGGAAAAACCCCTATATCCAAAAAATTCTCAAGTACACAATAAGGACATTTGCTCAACCATGTTTGTAGCAGCCTTATTTGTAATAGCCAGAAGCTGGAAATAGCCCAGATGCCCCTCAACGGAAGAATGGATGCACAAATTGTGGTATATCTACACATTAAAATATTACTCATCAATAAAAAACAAGGAATTCATGAAATTTGCAGGTAAATGGTGGGATCTGGCAAATATCATCCTGAGTGAGCTATCCCAGAAGCAGAAAGATGCACATGGTATATACTCACTCATATAGACATATAATATAGGATAAACCTATGTAAAATCTGCACACCTAAAGAAACTAATTAAGAGAGAGGACTCTGGCTAAAATGCTCAATTCCTATCCAGAAAGGCAAAGAGGATGGACATCAGAAGAAGGAAAAAAGAGGGAACAAGTCAGGAGCCTGACAGAGAGGACCTCTGAAAAGCTCTGCCCTGCAGACTATCAGTGCAATTGCTGAGACTTATGGGCAACCTTTGGGCAGAGTGCAGGTAATCTTAGGAAAAAAATGGGAAACAGTAAGATCTGGAGAGGACAGGAACTCCACAAGGAAAGCAACAGAACTAGAAAGATATTTAAATAAAGTGATATATTGAGAAATATAAATTCTAATATTAGCACCTATTTTGAAAGACCCTAGATATTAACCTACCAGTACATACCTCCTAGTTTTAGTGTAACATGGTATGTGTGTGTTTGTGTCCCTGCATATGTGTATGTGTGTGTGTGAGACAGAATAATTAATTTTAATGTAAGACCAGTAATTTATAATTAGACTTTGATACTTTGCTACAAGTTGTTAACATTTCTTGTTAGCATTTCTCATGATTCAAAGTTTAGAGGTCAATTTAAAATATATAATTATAAGTCAGGGAAAAAAGGAGACAGAATGATTCTGTACCTAGAAAAGTTAATTTTAAGAGTTAGATAATTTATTATAAACTCAATGGCTTTTTTATTTTTTAATTGTATAAGTAAAAGAAATACACACTTATGCATAAAAGAATTATGTATAATTTATTATATCTCGGGGTGTCAGAACATTTCTTGTTTTTTTATAATAGATGCTCAATAAACAATTTATATTGAAAATATATATGGATGAAGAAATAATAAATACCATTGATTCAGTTACATCAATAATATTTTGAGAGACAGGAGCACCAGCAACACAGAACATTTATGTTGGAATAAGCTATGTACTGGGCATTCCATTGGGCAAGCATCAGACCAAAAGGTGACTGAGAGACTTTGAATAGATTTTTATAACATGTTTTGAATTTCATGACTACCAGAAAATAACTCTAACATACCATCAAATTAACAATACTATTGAGGTGTCTGCTACCAACCAGTTTCTCTAAAACTGAAATATAAACCTGCCCCTCCATCCTAATGAAGAGCATTTCTGAAGCTAGTTTGGGTTATGCTAAAGATTACTATCACAATTCCTGAATTTTAAATTAATGGATGACTAAGTAAATGCCAGGACAATTTAGTGTCACTTGACATTTCTGAAAGAAGATAATTAAAAATCTCCATATAAGAATTACATTATAGACATAAGAATTACATTATTGACATCTAATATTGACTCAAGGAGCTACTTTTGTGGAAAGGTAGAATTAATTCTAACAAAAATTGTATTTTAAATTATGACCAATTTGAAATATTCAGAAGCATTTGTTTTTCTTTTCTTTTGTCAAGTTATTCTATTTTTAAAGACTATCTCTCCAGGAAGCAGAGTTTTCTTCAATTCAACACAAAGGAAAAAGTTCCATTTCTTAAACTTAGTATCTTTTGAAAACCAACGTATGATGTACTTTAGTGGGGTACTGTCATATTAGGTGTTAATATCCAGCCTGATGTGCTTTTGGCACTACTTGGCTGTGATTTTAATTGGGCCTCATGGGTTATCTCTCTTTTATAATCAGACTATTATACAAACTAAAGTATCTGTCAGAAGAGTGGTGTGGGTCCGTCAGCCTGTAAGTTAGAAAAAAAAAAAAAAAAAACACCATTCAAAAGGATTAAAAAATTTCTGCATGAAGTATATATTAACATAGCAGATAGACCTACTAAAATCATATAGTATTTTCATTAATTAGCACACGAATCTTTGCTGTTGATAACAATATACTGAGCAGGAGTTGTGACTTCTGTATCAGGGGTGGACCCTTAGCAACCAAGAATACTATTGCACTCACCTCCAGAACTGTCAGTAACATTTGGTTACTAATACTTTAAAGTTTGTTTTTAAATTTGCTCTTTTGCTTTCTATTGTCATTCTTTTTACACAAAAAGACTTTGTTACAATAATGTGTGATGCAGCTCTGAAAGCTGACATAATTGTGAAGCTGCATCATAATGGAATATTCAGTGTTATTACTGTCATTACTAGGCATTTTCAAAGTCACCGTGGGAGGTGAATATAATTCTGCTCAATGATTATTCCAGCCCAAAATCTGTCTGAACTTGTATTGCCTACAAACTTCAATAATGCAAATGTCATTCAAAAAATGAGAAAATATTTCATCCTTCCAGATATTGTTTTAGTAAATATGAATGAGATGAAAATGCTACACCACTTGTGTGCTTAACACAAGATCCAAGAACAGCAATGATACAATTCCGAGTGTGGTTGACTCTGTATCTCAGGGGTTAGAGCATCATTCATGTCATTTTTATTTTGAATGATAAATTTTAAGTGGTTTATGCTTGATAGATGCTTTCAAGATGAAGAAGTTCCACTTTTTACAGTGTAATCATTTATTGCAGAAGAGCAGTGCTTACCTGTGATACCATTTTGGTGAAGGCTTTCAACAATGCTTATGAAGTGATTTTCTTGTCATGTGCATTAAATTTGATTTGTTAAGAAGATAATTTATGAAGAAATAATATTCTCCTACAGAAAAGACAAGCTAGAGACAGAGTAGTTGTAAAAACTGGTTTATTTTTTTTAAAAATAAATACAAAAATATAAATATAAAACATTAGCAGATAGAATTTGATGAAATGAAATTGCACAAATGCTTGTATACCAGGCTGCATATCACACCTACTAACACCACATGTACATTTTTTTTAAACTTAATGTATAGAACAGGATATATCTTAAATGTTTTCTTCGCCTTTTCAAAGCTTCATTTGCAAGGGCAAGACGTGTATCTATCAGAAGCGGCTTGTTCGTGAGGTTGCTTAAGGGAGAACTATCCTGTTCAAGGTTCATTTATTTACTAAGATGGACAACACTGAATTTCCATAGCTTTGGCTTTTGGAAGTGATTAAATAAAATGTTGTATATATTCCATGAGACATCCTACAGGAAAGAATTAATATAATTAATGAACAAATTAAGAAATAAGTGGGAAACTTGTGCTGAGTTGAGTAGCAGGAAAAAAATTCTCCTGAATATCAAATATTGTGAAGTGGAGACAGTTTCCGCAGAGTTATTTTCTGACTTTGAACAGAACTAAGGTGGCAGGCTAAGCTTCTTTGTCGCTCTCGCCGCCACCATACATTTCTGCTAGTTTATTAAACCGAGGTCCCCATTCTCGGAGGTAATCGTAGTTTTGGTCTCCTTCAGTGGTACCTGATTCTAATGAGCTCAGAGATTCAGCGACGGAGTCGTTTCCTTCATAGGCATAGGTAGCCAGTGAGTCGTAAGGGGGCGCGGTGGGGTCCAGGTCATGTTCTTTGAGCCGCTCATTAATGAAATCCCGAACATCCGTGTTATCCGGGACTGTAGGAGTCCTCCGCGGTATAAATAACGTTTCAGGAATTATATCTCGCCGGAGCTTTTTCTCCTCGATAGCTGCAGGATTCCTCAGGGTACCAATATCAAAGGCCTGGGTGTCCTCCTCTCCGCCACCTTCATCGTTATAGCTCACGATGTTGTCTCTGATGTCTTCTTTGGATAAAATCAGAGGCTCTTTCTTCCGTTGCCTTTTCAGGGCTGCAAAGAGTACTACTATAACTTGAACAAAGACAAGAAGATATATTAGAAGGTCAATCCCAAACTGCCAATCCAGAGCACAAGCACTACACAGGTGTGAAAGTTTATATCTTGCATAGGAGTCCAGAATTTAAGATTAAGTTTATATTTTTGTTCAGAAGCTGGGAAAGATTCAGGTGGCTTGGCTAGTATGGTGTTTCTGACTTATTTTCAAAGTAAAATAGATTATACCTTAATCACAATGACAACTTTTTATTTCTTTTTCTAAAAACAACCGTATGTTCCTGACAGTATAGAAAATGTTAATCTTACACAATAATCAAAAGTGATGTTCATCCCAAACTTTAGACTTATAATTTTAGTTCCACAGCTATGCTGATGGATTTCCATAGCTTTTTACTTACTTTACTGAAAGGCTTTCATGCCTGGAGAAAAAGTGACTGGGTTGTTTAAAAAAAGAGAAAAATTGTCTTATATTTTCCTTGGAAATATAACCATGCTTTGTAAGAGAACTCTCCACATTATTGTTAAATCAGGTGAGTTCAGCACAAGGAGTAAATTCAAATCTCATTGAATTAACTCCAAAACTCAAGTGTGATGTTCAGAGATCATCTAAAATAAGTGAAGATGCACAAGGAGAGACACATATCACAAAAATTAACACACGTCTGCAGGAGAAAGTTAATGGAAATGCCACTGGTGCTGGTGACGATGTTATTTACTCTTCTTAAATACTTTGTTATTGATCACTTAATACTTGGAGAAACAGTTGTGAATTCATTCAAATGGAAAAAATGAAGGTGAAAACCTTTGTATGTTAAATATGTATGTTTAGAAAATATC
Organism: Psammomys obesus; assembly: GCF_907164565.1. Taxonomy (NCBI): domain Eukaryota; kingdom Metazoa; phylum Chordata; class Mammalia; order Rodentia; family Muridae; genus Psammomys; species Psammomys obesus. Next base: position 4,536,875 of record NW_026594428.1, on the reverse strand, counting down.
TTTAAAGTAAGTAGGAGTCACTATTATTCAAAAGGTACTGTTTTCTGTTAATTTATATTCGTGAACATTAAATGTTCTGATTCTTTTCATATGCATAATTCAAGCTTTTGAGAAAATCTCCCTTAGTTCAGGTATTCTCACATACACAACAAAGTATGATATAAAGATTTTCAACCTTAGGCTATATACTGTCAGGAAAATGAATTTTCTCAGTAAAAGCTTCCAATACAAAAGTTAGTTGGTAGAAACTGTAAGACTAGCTCCAGGTCCAAGATCTATTGCCCTGCTTCTTAAAACGAGCTATTGTATCTATCAATTAGAGCCAATACGAAGAAGAGAATTCAATAGAGAGTAAATATGTTATTTTAACTTCAAGATCAGTTAACATAGAACCCCTGCACAGATGTAGCCCAGTTTCCAACTGGGTTCCCTAGAAATGGGAACAGGGACTGTCTCTAACATAAACTGATTGGTTTGCTCTTTGATCACCTCTCCCTCAGCGGTGTGTAGCCTTACCAGGCCACAGAGGAAGACAATGCAGCCAGTCCTGATGAGACCTGAAAGACTAGGATCAGATGGAAGGGGAGGAATGGACTGGGGGAGGGACATGTGTGGAGAAGAGGGGCATGGGATTGGGAGGGGAAAAGGGAGGGAGCTACAGGTGGGATACAAAGGGAATAAACTGTAATTAATAAAAATAAAATATTATAATTAAAAAAGGAATGGAAAAAAGCCATCTAACCCTGGGTTATAAAATCAGGAGCATTATTTGTAGCCAATTCAATCACATAAAGGGCTGTTTGACCAGATTTCAGTGAAAATGTTAGGGAATGAACCCTCCATGCAACTTTTAGAGGGAAAACAATGAAAGCAATCTGCAAATTACCTTAGAAAACTGAACAACACTGCAATCTGGCTGCATGGCCATTAAAGATGTTGACAATAGTTTTGACTTCCAGTTCAGTTATGAGTGAAGATAATACATTTCAACTTCAACTATTCACACACTTTTATTTTTTAACAAATTGAGAAAAAAAAAACTTGTAGTAGTGTTTTGTGCACTGTTTTATAAATAGTAGATACATAATAAAAACGTGATATTAGCAGTTAATTTTTGCCCCAGCCCCCACCCTTGAGAAATGACTTTTTAAACACTATATTCTGAATATGGTTTCTCTTTTACCAAATCTTCCCATATCCTTTTCACCCCCTTCCCACCAAAATCCATAACCTTTCTTTCTCTCATTAGAAAACAAACAGAATAAAATAATAGAAATAGAAAATAAAAATTAAATTAAGAAAAGTAACATAGAACAGCAAAACAAATTAAAAAAAAAAGAAACAAAGAAAAAGCACAAGAGACATACACAGACTCAGAGACACAGAAATTCAGACACATAGAAATCCTGAGGAAACAACAATAAAAATGAAAACCATAATATATAAGTAAAATATCTGTAAATTTAAATGTAAATGTCATTTTATTTCTTCAGATGTGTGAATGAGATGAGAGCTGTTCCAAGTTGTTTTAGTTCTTTCTAACTCTGGCTGGCTGTCTCAACTCAGTTGTTCTGGCCCAACCTTCTCTCCAAGCTTACTGATTCAAACTGGCTTTTCTCTGTTTCTGACTGAATTAGTTTACCTGGCCTCAAACTAATTCTGGAAATGTATTTTAATCTGCTAGCTCTTTCTCATTCTCTGTCTCATTTTGTCTTCACCTGTGTCTAGGTTGTTCTGTCTGTAACCTGTCTCTCTAAAACTGTCCTGGTTTTAAATAACAACAGCAAAAAAACCTCTCAGTATCTCTATGTCTGATTTCCAGCCTCCTTTTCTTCCCGACACCACCTACTGCCCATTTCCCTCTCTTCAGCCACTTGCACTGTCTATTCTATTTCTATACTTTCTCCTAGTGTGGCTGCCTGACCTGACATCAGTGGAAGAGGATATCCTCAGTCTTGATGTGACTTGATGTATTGAGGTAGGTCGATATGGGGATGCTCCCCTTTTCTGAGAAGAAGGGGAAGGGAAAAGGGGGAAGAGGGTGAGAGGGTAGGTCCTGAGGAAGACAGGGCAGGGGGCTGCATTCCATTCAAAAGTAAAGTGAATAAATAAGTAAACACACACACACATATACATATACATATATATGTAAAACCCTCCATAACCTTTGCTGCTCTTAAGTAGGCTCTATTTTCTGTCATGTTTTGATGGGCGTTGGGCATGTCCTGTCTAGGATACATTCTGTCAAATCTTTATCTGAGTCATCGCTTTGTCTGCTTCTCATTTAAAGGTCACTTTCAAATATGGCGGCTTTCTTCTATAAACTAACCTTACCTTCATTGTTTGGGATTAAGGGCGTATACTAATGGAATGTCTGTATTCCAGGCGGATCATATTGTAACTTAGAATGTTTCTGCATTTCAGCAAGATCACATAGATCTAGAAGGTTTTTGGATGTGATCCCTGACAGAGCAGCCATGTTGCTGGATTAAAATTTTTCTACATTGGACTGGATTGAGAGCTCAGTGGTTAAGAGCACTGGCTGTTCTTCCAGGGGTCCTGAGTTCAGTTCCCAGCAACCACAAGGTAGCTCACAACCATATGTAGTGGAATCTGGTTTTCTCTTCTAGTGTGCATGAAAGCAGAGCAATCACATACAAAAAAAAAATTAATTAATTAAAAAATCTTCTACAGAATAAAAAAAAAAAAAAACGCTATAAAGCAATATGAGGCAGAACCCAAAAAAATTCACTGAGTTATTTTTGTGTTGGCCATCTCCTACTAGGCAGGGGCCTGCTTTAAAGTTTGTATCTGCAGGGAGACTCTTAGAGAAAATGAGCTTTTCTTTTGCCAGTGGTTATTAAGCTTCTAGTTTACCGATGGGAGCTTGTGTTAACATTATTGCTTTTACTATCATGAAAGATACATTTTTGGTGTGTATTTTTCACTTAATCCTCACAGATAGAGTCTTACTGCTTCTATTACCATAAAGACTACTTTAAGTAGTATATATGGTGACTAGGTAAAAATGTTTCTATGTTAGCAATATTTCCCAGTTAATGTTCACGAATCTTTAAATTTTAGTATTAGTTGACAGGCGTTATGTTTTGATGGTAATATATCCTATTCAGCAACAGACAGAATTAGTCATCTTTGAAGGCCATCCCCTTTCTTCAACACTTCTTACCCAGCAAAATAATGATGCAGAGGAGAATGGCTATCAAAGCACCAGTGCTGAGGCCAGCAGGCAGTAGCAGGGCTTCTGCACTGCAGGACTGCATGTTGCCTTGGTTGTCACAGGCGCACACACGGATGGTCAGGGTGCCAGTGCTGCTCTGAATAGGGTAGTCATTGTCGGATATCACCACCGGCAGAAGATAGGTGCTTATTTCATGACGGTTGAAGCCATTTTTTCTGGTTAGAATTCTGGCAGTATTATCTAAAACAAATTAAAAACCATTGCAAATAATTTGGAGAAATTTGTTTCGTTGTCAACTGTGGTTTTACACTAAGGAAAAAAAAACTGCTTTCACTTTATGTAAACTGAATTTTCCTATTCTATATACATAATGTAAATCAAACTAGGTGAGGTATACTAAATAATACGAAGAATCTAGCACTATGTATTGCTACTTCTTTATTTAAGCATTTTGAGAAAAGATGTTGCTGTGTAGCCCTGTATGGACCTGACTCGGATCATCCCTCTTGCTGAAGGTCCCAAGTACTATGATTATAGAACTGCAGGTCCATCCTCAGACTGCACTGATGGTTAGGTTCCAAACGACAGTTCCATAATGCTAAACACAAGAATTCATTTGTGAATATTGTGGAGATTTTATAAAACAAATTTTCATCAAAGAAAAGAACTACTTTTTTTGTTTAAATTTACACATGTCTGAGTGTGTACTGTCACATGAAAAAAATATGCTTTAACCTAATACTTATAAAGAAAATATGATGCAGTGCTGTGTAAGAACATAAATGAATTGAATTATTAAAATCCACAATATCTTAATATATACTCAAAGCTTAGCAAATACTGAATATTTCTGAATATTGCTTATATCCATTAAAACAAAACTATAATATATACATATATTCTGAATGAGCAACTTGCTGTTACTGTTGTGGAGTAACAAATAACTTTTCAAAAATGTTGAATTTTAATAAAGTCTGCCATACAGTTACCTACTATTCTACTAGGGAAGTTTTTCGTAATCAGATAAGTATCCCAGTTCTTTCCAATATGAGTTATGGGTGAAGGTGGAAGTAGCTTGTCCCATTTAACCAACATTTAAAAACCACTGAATATGTTAGTTTCTATCTTGTTTTATTGTCAGATGAATATAGTCTTGATTCTCAAAGGGCTGTGTACAAGGCCAATACAGAAACAGGTGTCAAAAAGTAGTAGTTAAGTCAAAAAAGCAGAACAAAAAAAAAAAAAAAAAAAAGAAAGTGTCAATCACTTTTTTGTTCAGTAGCTGAATGTAAAACAGGTGCTTTCTACATTATCAGAGATGTTAACTACATTAAAAAAGCAAATCTCTAAAATATGAGAAAACTGGAAAACTTACCTCTCAGGCATTAACCTCTCAGGTAAAAATTTGCATACTTAATAGCATATTTTTATATTGTTTAGGTACCTTTTAACTTTTTGAATATTTTGAATCTTAGTTTTATAATAGTTCTGTTATATTTAAAAACCAAATACATTTTATTTAAAATAGCTCTTATTTTTTAAGTTTTATGAAACAATATTTTTAAATTATATAATATTTAACTTATCACAGGCACAAATTAATTAAAGAGGAATTTGTATCACTAAATTTAAAGTATTTAAGATGACTATGTGGACAAACGTGAGGAAATATTCACAAAATATTATGTTATCTTTTAGTTAATTCTTATATAATTACAGCTGCTTTAAGCCTTCACCCAACAATAGAAAACAATAACATATAAAATTAATTCAAATATTCCACCAAATTTAATGAAATGCTATACAGTGAGCTCTTCGAGTTGGTATTTGTATAAGTTTATTTCTTTCTTTGAGTAATTTACACAGAATCAACAATTCTTTCCAATAAAAGAAGATGATAATCTATGTCAAAAATTAACTAAAATGAGCCTCCCTTTTTGTTAGTTTTAGGGGGGCAAGGTTTCTCTGTGTAGCCTTAGCTATCCTGAACTTGCTTTGCACACCAGGCTGGCCTCCAACTCACAGCAATCCACCTGCCTCTTCCTCCCAGAGTGCTAAGATTACAGGTATGAGCCACCGTGCTAGGCTCTTAAGTGAGTCTTAAATGATGTCTCCATGACTTTGAAAGGCTGTGCCATGACAGCAGTAAGCTACATCACTTTTTTTTTATTTTATTTTTCTTTTTAGTTACATTTTGTTAACTCTGTGTCCCAGCTGTATCCCGCTCCCTCATTCCCTCCCCAACCTCACACTCCCTCCCTGGTCTCCTCCTTGCCCCTTTCCAAGACATCACTTTTTAATACCTAGTTCTTAGCTTCACAGAGAAAGAATCAAAATTACATACACCCAGAAATAGGTATTGTCAGTTCAGTACTAAGGACTGAATTGAGAGAACTCTAATCTAAAATCTATGTTTAAATTGATGGGTTCAACAAATTGAAATTATACTGGATGTTGTTAATCTGATATTCAGAAACAGCTCAGCATTGTGTATATTAATTGCCATGTCTATGTTACTTTTTTTTTTCTAATCCAATTACTTTTATATGTCTAGATGGACAGAAAATATGGACATTTCAAATCTGAAGTTAGTGAAAAAACATGTCTCAAACGGCTCAGGCTCATTTCTCTTTGACTCCCTCATGTGAACACTCTACTAGATGAAATCTCTTGGTGAGTAGATAGCACGATGTAAAATGATCCAATGTCTTAAGCTATTTTATGGCACTTGAAAACCACCTTGATGAAATGTAGCCAATTGGCTTTGCTAATACTTCTCAAGTCACTGTTAAGAAAATACTGTATATTTCCCAATGTGGTTACGAGATTTATTTGGAATATGTCTGTAGCCACAGTAAGGCAAATATATCTTCCACCAACACAAGCTAAGGTCATTATTTGCTATGAAATACATTAAATATAGATGAGGCCTTATAGTACACACACACACCTATTCGTGTGTGTTGGAGGGGAGATGTGCATAATCTACAGTTGCATAGTGGTCATGACACATACTTATCAACATTTTAAAAATCACAGCTATTTTCACAATGTTTATCCAAAGTTCTTTCTGCTTTTTAATGGAACAAAAAAGAAGTAACTTCAGAGATATAAAATTTGTATTTCACAAAGGACAATAGCATGTTTGTCATTGCGACAAGAAATCTGCAAATGCTTTCACAGGATTCTGTAGCTGTTTTTCTTGCCTCACTTATTCCTAACTTTCTCCAGTAAATCTTATACTATTATGTCCTATCATAGTTTGTATAATAGATGCAAATGATCTTTCTTTCCTTCACCCATTCATGTCCTATCATGTTTACAATACTATTTGAAGCCTTTCTAATTATTTCAACATTTCATGTTTTCCTGAACACCTATTGTTTTATAACTTATTATATTATTTCAGATTTAAGAAAGTAACTAACATTAAAGAAAATATTAAAATGATATATTGTTAACTATGGGTATGCCAAGATTTTTAAGATTATATCATTAAGTTGATATACAGCATACACAAATGAATTGATATGCTGCAATAATTATCTCTGGGGAAATTCTCAATTTTTCATACTACATATGAAAAGAGTTCAAAAAAATTACCTTCATTATCTTGCACTGTGAAGTTAGGATTGACAGCAGCCAAACTGAAGAAAAACTTCTGTCCACCTAAGGGGTCATCTTTGTCAACTGCACTAATGGTCTGTATCAGCTGAAAGAAAGGAAGCATTACAGTCATCACGTGTCTGCAAGTGGAAGAGAGATCACATATGACATTTTGAAAACATGCATACAAGTAACTTTGTACAGACTGAATAGGTTAAATTTCAGAAGACACACACACGCCAATTTTAAAATGAACAAACATTACATAAACAAGAAGCTCTCTGTTTTTGAAGTTGAAAACCTAGTACTCTACTTTCTATGGACATTTCCTGGCATCTTCGTTATATGTTTTTACTATACATGTGAGAGTGAATCAAGCACAGACACGTATATATTCTAGACAGATGTTCTCTTGATTCTTTTCATCATGTTTTAAGAAAGTAGTTTGAGGAGAACATCAAAAGCTTACATTTATTAATACTTAGGAAATCATTCAGACTTACTTTTTCTTAAAAAGATACTTTACAAGCTTTAGTTTATGATTATAAGCATATTTGGTTAAAATATTTTTCCTGAGTTTCTGTTGATTTAACAAGGAATTTAGAGCTTAAAATATTATTAAAATAATTTGGAACATGAACAAATTATTATCACATTATATTAAATTACTCTCCTTTCAAAACATGTTATAGCAATAACAGTAAAAATAGCCTGCTTATTATAAATCAAATTATTTATTTCAAAGCAATTCAGGAAACTTAATTAAACCACACAAAGCAATATACTATTTTCTAGAAATGATGAACAAGAATAATCAGTTAAATGTTGAAATTATTTTAAAAGTAATAAATCATGATGACTAAATATTTATGATAAGAATAAACAGAACCAAATTATAATAGAATAAAAAATACACATACATAAATACATTCAAGATAAAAATATATCATATATTAATAAAAATGTATTTATTAGGCAGGCATTCTTTAAAAGTTACTAATTATGTTTTTTTCCTAACTCTTCTTTTTTCAATTATGCTATAAAGTTTTTCATTGTAATTTTGTGATTCTTTGTGTATTGTAGAAATAAATACCACAAATACAATTAACAGAACAAAAAAAGACCATTGGAAATTCTTAGTCACTAAGATTAAGGTTAATAGATAGATAGATACTAAAATACATGTACAGTTGCAGTATTAAAGTAGATCCTTTAAAGAAAAATTACAAGGTCTCATAATAACTATTCCAAATTACAATTGGATTCTATTTTTCCAGGCCAAAATAATATATTTTTGAGGACCAATGTACACTTCTTTACATATGTGTATAGGAAATTATCATATTTACCTGACAAATGAAAACAAAATATGTATACTGATTAAAGATAAAGGCACCAATGAATTAATGATTATTGGTTAACTGACACATTTTTTTAACTCAATGATATAGACAGAGCAATATGCTGGTTTCAAAGGGACAATAAATGAAATGACAAACAGCTGAGTCTCCATCCTTCTAGAGCACACGCTGACCACCAAAATAAAAATAAGATTTCCTCTGGATCACCAAGAACTCAGTATCTTATTTTGTATTAATGTTACAAAAAGAAAGAAGCAAAGAAAACCTAGTGTTCTTGAATATTTATTCTGAGTATGTGATAGAAAACATACAGTTCATTTCTTAGCTGTAACAAAATTGACCTGTATCTTCACATTCTGCAGCAACTTCAAGGTTTTTTTCAGTGATCCTAATATGAAACACTGGGGAAATGTTGGGTTGATTCGTGGATCCAGAGAGAAAACAAAGCATCCTTTTACATTTGAAATATTTAACTTCTTTTATAAAAATATTAGTATTTCTTGGTGAAAAATAGCTTTATTCTGCTCAAACACACACCATTCCTGGTTGTTAGAGATGGACAGAACACTGCTCTTTGGAAAACATTATGTTGAATATTTTGGGCCTGATAAATCCTTGGCTGCCACTTGATTTGATATGTGATGTCAGTTGATAATTTGATTTGATAACATTTTTAGACATTGAAGAGTAAATCTGAGCTTCATTCTCCCTAGGAATGTCTTCGAAAAGATGCTTTGAGATGTAAATGTGGTTTTATTTTTTTGGTCATATAATATAATCATCACCTGAAAGAGTGGACATGGGTGAGGGAGATGGATACAGAAAAAACTGGCTTCTTCTTTCCATTCCTAATGACTATCTTTTATTAAAGGAAGACCTAATGAGTTTCGTAGCCCAATTTAGGCAAACAAGAAGCCAGTTAACTTCATATCAGTGACAATTTGCACCCTTTCCAAGTGAAATGTCTCTTAAATCAAGGAACTGATAAGACCAAAGGGAAGAGAAGCAAAGGAAAATGTGGTGGCACTGTTTTATTTCTGTGTTACCTGTTTGTCCACACATCACATTGGTGGAATTATATTCCATACTAATACTGTAACTGTAGATCTAACTGTTACTTAACAGTTAAATTACAGGGCTACATTTTGAATTAAGATGCTTGATAAATAACTCAAGAATTGATTTTTTATATTAATTACAGTTTATTCATTTTGTATCCCAGCTGTAGTCCCTCCCTCATTCCATCCCAATCCTACCCTCCCTTCCTCATCTCCTCCCATGCCCCTTTCCAAGTCCACTGATAGGGGAAGTTCTCCTCCCCCTCCATCTGACACTAGCCTACCAGGTCTCATCAGGACTAGCTGCACTGTCTTCCTCTGTGGCCTGGTAAGGCTGCTCCCCAATCAGGGAGAGGTGATCAAAGAGCCAGCCACTGAGTTCATGTCAGAGACATTCCCTGTTCCCCTTACTAGGGTACCCACTTGAATACTGAGCTGCCATGGGTTACATCTGAGCAGGGGTTCTAGGTGATCTCCATGCATGGTCCTTGGTTGGATTTTGGATTATCAGTCTCAGAAAAGACACCTTGGCTCAGATTTCTTGGTTCTGTTGCTCCCTTTGTGGAGCTCCTGTCTCCTCCTTCTTTTATAAGATTCCCTGCCCTCTGCCCAAAGTTTGGCTATGAGTCTCAGCATCTGCTTTGATACCCTATTGTGTAGTCTTTCAGAGTCCGTCTGTGTAGGCTCCTGTCCTGTTCTATTTTCTCTCTCTTCCGATGTCCATCCCATTTGCCTTTCTGTATAAGGATTGACCCTCTTGAAAGTTATCTCAATCTCCCAACTTCTGAGAGTACTGACACATAGCATAACAGATCACTAACCCTTCCACATATAAAATATTTAAGAAACGTGTCTTATGCAATCAGAATTAAACAAAAGAAACTGAATAAAAACAGTTAACATGGACATATGTGCACAGCCAGCGAGAAAGGAATTAAGGTTGTCAAGACTGGGTAAATACTTTTTAAAACAAATCTTTGATTGCTTTTTTTATTATCTAATTCTGAAGTATTCAGAAAGTCTTGAGACAGTGGGTTAGCTACAGTGAATGAGAGGAGAAGTACAAATATTCAGCATTCTTCATTTTCAATAGTTTGAATACAACCATATATCAGTATTTATGACTCAACTGCCCTGAAAGATATCTCTTTAAAAATCAAACTGAATAATCATGTAGGAAGCAATGCATGTAGTAATGGCAAAGTGGATAATTTATCACTTACAAAAAAGATTTCTGATTTAAATTATGCTGAGCCTGCTAGAGCAATGGAATTACAATGGGGTTTTTAGGAAAGACAATGTTTCATTAAGAAGAAAGTTAGAACCTGATAAACCAGGGTCAGATGGAAGGGGTGGAGGGCCTCTCCTATCAGTGGACTTGGTAAGGGGCAGGGAGGAGATGAGGGAGGGAGGGTGGGTTTGGGAGGGAATGAGGGAGCGGGATACAGCTGGGATACAAAGTTAATAAACTGTAACTAATATTAAAAAATAAAAAAGAAGAAAGTTAGAAACACCTAAGTTATTTAAATATTCAGAAATAAACATTTCCATAACATTTCAAGTAAAAAAAAATTCAATTGTGATAATTTTATCCTTTCAAACAATAGACAAGCTATTGAATTCCAGTTAGAAAATTCACAAGAATGACTTGAGTTATTCTACAATGCAATTTGCATAAAAATATAGCAATGACATTGATGTTTATAAAAGCATTAAGTGATGTCAAAACACTACACAGTTTCTCAATGGCTTCTCTATCTCTAATAAAATGCTTTTGATTTCCAATTATTATTTATAATATGCAGCTTCCTTCTGTGAAGATAGCACTCAAGGCAATTAAGAGCATTTCTTTCAGCCATATATGCCAGAGCTTTTCAAATAACAAAATGAGTCCACTGAGGAAATGATTTAAATAGTTCTAAACAAAGCTGATGTAGGAAGAATGCATCAATGTACTAAAATGAAGTCATTAAGCATTTTATGTGTTGCCACACTGAGGAAAAACACAGGCAATTCATAACAGCATAACTTCAAAACATGTTCACATATAATTCAATGCTGACTGTGTGTTTCAGTGATCTGTACTTTTGTTTCTGCATTTGCCTGAGTCTCACGGTCACCATCCTGCAGAAATAAAAATATTCTAAGGAGTTTTTTCATACTGCATCTCTAGGTTGTTAAACTATTAAAGCAGTGGTAACTAAAAAAATTTGACATTTTCCAGGACTCTGTTGCTGGAAAAAAATGTAGACATCATGATGATAACCACCAGAGTAACTTGTCTCCACCTGAGTTCACAATTTGGACAACCTCACAGACCTTCTTCCCTCAGAAACTGAAAAGGAGACAAGGCAGTGCCAATGACAGGCAGGGCCACTCTTGACTAGTACTGCATTGTTATGTGTATTTCCTGAATTTTGTTTAACCAAGATGACATGTTAGGAATCCAAAGATGGATCAACTGGCCATCACAGGCCCTTTTCATTCGTTCTTCCTTACAACTTAGCCACACTGAATAAATCTTATTTCTCTGTCTTTCTCTTTTACTAGTCTATATAATTGGTCTGTTGGTAATGGGAGGCAGAGCCCAGCTGGCTAGAGCTGTCAGGGTCCAGGCTCTGACCACGAAAACTATACCAACTCCATTTTCTATTTTACTAAATGGTTGCTAATGCTGGGCCAATGGCACAGAATAGATTCTGATGTTTGCCTTTGATTCTGAAAATTTTAAAATATAAAGATATTTCTCATACCTCAATTTTTATGGGAAAAGCAACATATTATTATTATTTAATATATTATTTTCATTTTATTTTATTGCATTACAACTTTGCAAAGAAATTGAGTAACTTGACTGTAAATATTTTCAACTTTATAAACATTAACAATTTTCTAAACTTATTTATTTATTACTTACTTTATATCCTGGTTTTAGACCCATCCCACCACCCCTTCCACTCCTAGCTTCCCTCCCTCTTCCCTTCCTTATTTCTCTGAAAAGGGGAGCTCCCTTTCCCATACACCCCATCTCATCAAATTGCATCAGGACTGAATGTGTCCTCTTCCCTTGTGGCCTGGCAATGCAGTAATGCCAGGAAGAAGTGATCAAAAAGCTAGCAAGTGAGTCCATGTCCAATGCAGTCCCAACTTCCCTTAGAGGACCTCTTATAAGGAGATATTAGCCATATAATACAGGATAAGCAGACTACAAGACACAGACCCAAAGAAGATAAATAACAAGGAGTAGGATGCATGAATCTCACTTGGAAGAGGAGACAGAATAGACAGAGGTAGTAGTTAAAGAGAAAAAAACAAGGTAAGGAAGGGGTATAGAGAGATAGAGGGTGGATCTGGGGCCAGAGAGGGAGAGAGGACTGAAAGAAGTGTAGAGAAGAGAAACTTAAGGTGGCGTATCTCTGTGACAACTTGGAGAACTAATTCAGGATAGGCTCCGGGGAGGATATGAGGGTCACTCAAGCAGAGACTCCTAGTAGCAGAGGTCATAGACACTGAAGAGGACACTCTGTAACTAGACTTGTCTAGCAGAGGGAGGGACACAACAACCCACCCACAAAAACTTCTCAAAGTTTACCCTGCCTACAAGATATATAGGGAAAAAGATAGATTAAAGATTGAGGAAATGTCCAACCAATGCCTGGCCCTACCAAAGGCCTACTGTATGTGAGAGTGCCAACCCACCCCTGACAGTATGAATGATACTCAGCTAAGCTTGTAGACAGGAGCCTTTCAGAATTGTCCTCTGAGAGACTCTACTCAGCAGCGCCTCAAAACAGATGCTGAGACTCACAGCCAAACAATGGGCAATGAGAGGTGAGTCTTGTAGAAACGTGGGGAAAAGAGAAAAAGACCTGGAGGTGACATGGTCTTCAACAAGAAGAACAACAGAGCCAACTAACCAGGTCCCCGAGATAGAAGCATCAACTGAAGACCATGCATGAAGTGGACTTAGCCTGCTTACAAAAAAAAAAAAAAAAGAGAGAGAGAGACAAAATAAACAATAAAAAACACAAAGACTTTCTAAAGTTTTAATGAGAAGATATAAATAAGTTTCTTAAACCCTGTTTGTTTCATCGTTTCCAAGATTTTGACAGAAACACAGTTTACACACTGCTAAAAGCATCGTGAATTGGAGTTGTATAATTGCTCACCTGTCCTGGTCTGGCATTTTCACATACAAATGTGTCATAAAACACAGCAAATTGTGGAGCATTGTCATTAACATCCAAAATCCTCACAAAAACAGACACACGAGTTGTCTCTTTAGGATTATCTAGAAAGAGAAAATAAAAACAGTTCTTAGGAAAATGCATTTGTGTGCAGGACTAAATTTAGATAGGCATCTTATGGACATTAAGTGCTCACATACAAATAAGCATCATATATATTCTTCTGACATTATGAAAAAAATGCAATAAAGAAAATCACTATTAGAGCCTAATTAGATAGTAATGAATTCCCTTATTATTGGGCACAAGAGTACTATTACTATTTCAGAATTTCCTTTTAAAAATACAATAGAGTGTAATTGAGTTCATATTACATGTCTGTCTTTACTGTCCAATTATGAAATGGAATTATATAATTATTTATTAAATACTTGCTATATTTGGCAATTTGGCTTAGCTTTTGCTTTTAACTACCATTTAGAAGAAGAAGCACTCTGAAATAGATTAGGTAATTGTCCAAGTCACTAGCCCCTGAAACCCACCACTTTGTTTACTTCTATAGTGAAAAAAAATTTCTTATAGCTACTCTCATATCTCCATATGGAAGCTGGACTACATGGGTATTGAGTTAATGAACTGATTATAAAAATTAGAGTGAAATACTGTTGCTCAAGTATTTTATTGACATGTTCATTACTGATACTATTAAACACTACTATTTTTATTTATTTTAGTTCACTTTTACTTCTTCTTTTGCGTGCATTTGTGTCTATATGTGGGTACATGTATGCTACAAGGTTGTGGTGGAGAGAAGATAACCCATAGTAGCCAGTTCTTTCTTTCCACCATGAGGGACCCTGAGATTAAAGTATGGTCATCTGACTTGGCACTAAATTCCTTTTTTTTTTTTTTTTACTGAGCCATCACACTGGCCTTTGCAGATTAAGAATGTCTTTGCCTATCAATTTATTCTATACAAACCAGCTCTAAAACAACAGAGTATTCATCATCTCTGTTTTGTTAAAAATGGTGAAATGAAGAGCACCAAAATGACATAAAGATGAATTTTATTTATCTTTTTGATTAATGAATTAAAATTTAAAGCAAGTATATTTAGCTTAACTTTATTTCCATCCTTGCATTTTTATAATGGCGTTATGTTGTCATTTGTATTCTAGGCAGCCCTACTGATAAATAAGTGGTTTACATTGTGGATTCAGGTTAAAGTCACTTGGAATTAATAACACCAGTTATATGAGCACAGTTAAACTTGCATGCAAATGTGGCCACATAGAAAAGCCATATGAAATATGTTAAAAATGCCTGTTCTTCATATTTAAAAGTGCTGTTCAAAAGAGTGAAAAGATGTAAAGTGTTCATCAAATTAGTGATAAAGAGAAAATGAGGCACACAAACACAACAGAATGATGTGCAGCCACAAAGAAAATGAAATTAGTGTTTAGGAGACTATATGGGGCAGAGAGATGACTAAGTGCTTATAAGCACACTCTGCTCTTCCAGAGGCCCTGAGTTCAATTCTCAGCATCCATGTAGCAGCTCACACCATCTATATGAGATCTGATACCCTCTATGGCATACAGCATACATGAAGTCAGAGCACTCATATACATAAAATAAATAAATAAATAAATATTATAATAGACGATATGGAAGGAAGTGGAAATTGTAAGTCAAGATAGGTACCACATGATTGAAGTAACATGTTGAGTGAAAACACTGATGTCATAGAAACTGAGAAGCAGTTTCAGAAGCTTTAGAGAATAAAAGATGAGGAAAGATAAGCGGGATTCAGTAATATGTTCTAAGAAACAGGTACATGTTGTATGCTATTCCATAGTAAGGCTACTACAGAAAATGATAAAATAGTGTGTACTTCATTAATGAAGGATTTAGAAAGTTCATAATGAAGATAATTAGAAGTGACTTGGGAAACTGATTGAAACAATGTGTAATATATACACATAGAATAGTATAGAGTATATTAATAAGTGAAACCATGCTCCTATGCATTAATAAAATAAAAAAAATTAAATGAGACAAACAAAAACTAAAACATAGAAATAAGGTTTCTATTGTTAAATTGCAAAATAAATTATTGTAAAATATTTGTTGACTATTACTATTCTAGTGATATTTATTATTCTATATATATATATATGTTCCTTGTATTTTACAAATACAAATGTAAAAAACTGTTATTCAGTGCAAATGCAGCATATATTACAGTTTTGGAAGAGTTTACTACTCATTCCATATAATTGGGTTTTTGCTAAATTAATGATCCTATGTGAAGGTTGGTTTCTGATCAAGTGGATTCACACAGTTAAAACATTATAAAGGAAATGCCACGGGGTACTGAATAATTTGAAATATAATTACCTTCTCTTCTTTCCAAGAAAAAAAATAACAGTTTAAATCCAACCTCCTTTATAGTCTTGTCTGAATCTTCTTAAACTATATGTATTCAACTAGGAGAATTTATTTTGAGTTTCTAAAATTTTAACTGCACACAATACTATTGTATGTGTATTGTCTAGATGAGGGCTTTGGCTTCAGAGACTAGTTGAGCTCTGCTGACTCTCAAGTTCACCATGCATTCATTTTGACTTTGGTCAGTATACTGCAGATTTTCTATGCCTCAGTTTATATATCAAGGCAGAACTTCCTGTTTTACAGTAGTTATTTGGAAAATGTGATGAGAAAATTTTTAACAAGGCATCAATTTTCAGATGAGACCTCAATATATGTTAAATATTATCACTGAAATAATCTTTACAATCATTAGTATACCTTCTTCATTTCCTTCTGTTACCTAAGATTTGGGGCTAATTTTTATCACAGTAAAATATATATATGAAAGGTATAAGTAATGCTAACAGTTTTCCTCCATTTTCTTGGACCTCATGAGTATGTGGGCAAGAACAGGAAAAAAAATAAAAACAAATGAACAAACAAAAACAGAAAAACCCCTACTGTTCTTCAGTGTTTCATCTCTAATTAAGAGTGTTTGCTAATACTTAGAGGTCTATGTAGCTAGAACTGGACCCTTACCTTCCTATTTCCTTGTTTCTATGGAGAAGAGTGGAAAGGTATGTTTCATCGGTGGAGTTAGATGTTTGCAAAATATTTATTTGTATTATTCTTAACTTATTAAACTTATCTCATGTTGGAAGCTCCACTTTCTAATTATGCTAATGGCATTGAAAGACACAAAAAAGTTTCATATGTAGGAAGTTGCTTTGTGAGACCCTTTTCTAACACAATAGGACGCCTCTTCAGCTTCTTTCTAAATCACCGAAGGTTTTTTTGAATCAAAAGCAAAATCCACGGGGATAAATATGCTTTATAAAACACAAGGCCTGGAGTCATCTATTCAGAAAACAGTGCTTACACTAATCTTTTCTTCTGGCAGATGCTACAGCTTATGTATAAATAAAAATATAAAGCATTCCAAGGAAGAATCATACTGAATAGCAGCTGGCTTATATTTACCACCTGAATCTCCCTTAGAATCCTTCAGGGAAACTGTACTATAACAAGGAGGCATGAGCAATAAAGGCTTTCAGGATGTATGTCCTCAAGTAAGGCCATTCCTGTGCATGCATAAGCTTTTCCAATCATTCAAAAAGAGACAAGCTTGAATCATTCTCTTGAAATGTGACTTTCAAAAAAATATATAACTTTTCTGCATGTGCTGAGAAATTTTTTTCAATATAAAATACATATTTGCATTATCATATACAATAATGATGAATTTTCAGGTGTAATTATAAGAACATTCTGGTTTCCTGTGTGTTCCCAAATCCCAGGATTATTATGAAGTCACTGATTTGGGACCTTGATTTTAGAGTTTTGCATTTCCCACCCGGCATTTTAAAATATATATTTTTTTAAATAAGGAAAAGAATTATGCCATGGAGTAATGCACTGAATAATTACCCGAGGCAGACCATACTTGTCACATGATGTGATTTTTGCTGTGCAATGTGGAATTAAATTGTTAGAGGCAGGACCTGGAAACACATCAGTAAGAGGTTCATTTACACACACCTCTGTTCTGGTCAAGGCTTGGTGGGGGACACACTTACCATCAAATCAGTGTTTAAAGTCTAGTAAAACATTTCTCTGTATGAGTGTTTTTTTTTTTTTTTTTTTTTTTTTTCTTTTTCCTACATGGCACTGAATGCCCAGAACAGCATAATGGGACTCTGGCTACATGTGGTTGGCAGGTGGGCATTTCCAGCACTTTTTCCACAGATTGATTTCACTTAAGGGCAAGAATAGGCTTAGCTCTTAAGAAGTAATTGGCTTAGCTTTTTACAGAATCATAATTACTTCAACTAGCTTTAGAAGTTAAATTTCTCAAAGTATCTGAAATAGAAAATGCAATTCCAGGCTCAGTGAGCTTGAATAAGGATCTTGAGCTGAGCAGACAGCACAAACAATCAGAATCCAGAAGCTCCAAATTGGATCTCATTAGATAAGGGGTGTGGGGGGGTGGAAGACAAAAAAATAGAAATTTTCCTTATAGGAAAAAACATGTTTTTAAATTTATAGTCTTCAAAGACACTGCCATTTATAACTCCTAAAATAAAGCATAGTCTTTGGCCAAGGCATGAGTAAATCTTTATTTCAGATCCCAGCTAGAATGATGAAGCTAAATTTACAATCTTAGTCTGAGACTTTAATGGTGATCAGACTAGATTACGTGCACAGCTTTGCTTCTCTAGGTGACTCAGATCTGGTTTTAGCCTGTAATAATTGCTTCCAATAGCTCTGTCTTTATGGCTGTGTGTAGACTTGATATTACATGTATGGAATATATAGGCAGTTTCTCAGCATGGCTCAGTTGAAAGTTGAAGCTTCTTTTGAAAAGTGTGCAGAGATGTTCTGCCTTACAATTGATTACAAGGGATTGCTGAAGATGAGAGAATTTTCATGAGCATGGGTGTGTGACTTTTCCAGTTCCTTTATGGTATAATAGACTGCACATTTAATTTATGGCTCTGTTGCCACTATCTCAATTTTCTTAATGATTTGTTTGTCTTTTGTTTATTCTGTAGGATTTGATAATGCTCTTGTAGTGTGAGACAGGACCTCCCCAACATCACTCTCATCCAGCCTTCTGGCTTTCTGTGGAATTGGCTGTCACATGTGGATCCGTAATGATTTTCAACAGTCTACTAAACAGTGACAATGCCTTCACAATGATGCATTCCTTTCTGGGAGCGATATCTGCTGCAGTTTTAGAAATGTATTCATTTCAGACTTTAACTTGCCATTTTCTAATTGGATGAACTATTGATTTTTTTTTAAAGCATGCAGAGAATTAAATGCGAGATCTAGAAATGAAATAATCAATTTGATTCCCAGTTTACTGCTTCTGGCATTGTGACTGTAAACTTACAAAAAATCTCCACAAGCTCTTCACTGAGATGAGGTTAGTAAAAATATTAGCAAGAGAAATTCTAATTTAAAGTCCTTAAAAGCTATCTCTGCCTCTCTCCTGCCCTCTTGGGGGCATGTGAACTTGAGGCTTACAGCTTTCTAAGTTTAGCTATCCTGTATCTGGTTGCAAGAAGAAAGGAGCAACATATTGGAAGATTAGTCTTGTTCTTATAGCGTTAGTGAGAAACACCCTACACTGGATTTCACCTAACAGGGAAATAAAGTGCCTAAATTCTTGATATCTTAAGGCCTTTGTACTTGCTTTTTTTCTCTACCTAGACTTGTTTTTCCCAAAGTGCTATGAATCTAATCAAGGACTGATACTTCCGAAAATGCATTATTAGAGAGAATTATCAGGAAGGCCATTTTACAATGATGCTCATTCCAAGATATGAACAATTCTCAACACAGAAATACAAGAAAAATGAATGAAAAACACAAACAAATGAAGAAGGCAATAGATCTGAAAAAAAAAAAAACTGGATTGACATCATTGAGGAATAAGACAATCTAAAGGTCAGAAAGAAAAGTTAGTTGATAGCTTCAGTAGGAGATTATATTAGGCAAAAGAAAAAAATAACAGAGCTTGAAGACACATTTTTGAATTGTGTTGGACAGACAAAAAAAAAGACAGTATAAAAGAATTAAGAAAGAATTAAGAGAAAATATAAGAGCTGTGGGGTATCCTTAATTAAAAAAAATATTTCATTTACTGGCATGTCTGAGGGAAAAGGGCTACAAGTAGAGGACATAGAGCACCATTTTAGTAAAATGAGAGCACAAAACTCCCCAAATCTTGGGTAAAACATGGGCATCCATATCCAAGAAGCATTTAGATTCTAAATTTTAGACTTTCTAACATACATGATCCCAAATGTATTTCACCACGACATATTAGAGTTAAATTGTTAAAAGTCCACAACAAAAGAAGAATATTACAGTCTGCAACAGAGAGTAATGCCAACTAAATTAAAAGGCAAGTACATTAGAGAAATAGATGAAACAGAAGCTCAGAAGGAATTATAAATGCCAGGATGGCATGGAAGGGGATATGCTCTCATCCTGATAGAAAACAGCTACCAACCCAAGATAATTATACCCACAAGGTTTCTCACCATCAAAGGAGAAGGAGCTTCCAGAAAATGTATAAATTAAGGAAACTCCTGACAACTAGACCAGAATTACATGATGCTTACAGGAATCCTATTCCCAAAAAATAATTTTCTAAATACTGTTATTAAAAACATGAACAATTTTCAGACAAAAAGAGACATGCCAACAAAAATTATGAATACAGCAAATGTTTAAATTTACAAGAGGAAGAAGTAAACAAAATATATTCAAAGCTACTTGAAAAAAATCAGAATATAATAAATTTATATGACCTACATGTTGCTTAACACTTACCATTACTTAAATTAAACAAATCCCTATTAAACATTAAAAAAATTAGGCAATTCAATACTCAAGGCATGTCAAAATTCCCAAAAGAACAGAGATAACATTTTACAATAGCTGCAATATGTTTAGCTATTCCTCAGTTTGGAAATAATGGAAATGATGAAAAAATTACATTAAAATTATTTTTAAATGCACAGTGAAGTTTAATTTGTATACAGAGAATTAATTTCAAGATAAAAGGAACACACAAAAATGTTAAAATGCAGGAAGCAAATTATTCACAATATAAAAATATTCATTAAATGTAATTCCTTACTGATCTCAGCAGCTATAACAGTAAGATTGTGCCACTGAGATAGTTCACGATCAAGCGGCTTTGACGTATAAAGTGATCCATTCCCAGAATGAATGTTGAAGATCCTGTCAAGGTCAGTATGGCGATCCAACGTAAATCTAAAAAGAGATGGTAAAGAAAATAGAAGGCAATAATATTGACGGTTTGCAGGAGCAAATAGTTAAACACAAAGATATCCACTTTACTCATAGTTCTAGGAAAACACAGAGCTGATGTAGAATATAAACTGTTTCACCAACTGAAACACCTGCACATTTATACTGAAGGCATGAATTGGTACCTTATTTTACATAAATATACAAGTTCTGCAAATGACTGTTACTTAAACTACTGCCTGTTGCCAAATAAGTCAACTATTTTGGGACACAAAATAGTATATTACATTTGTTTCCTTATCAACTGAAATAAAGGACTCAGTAACCAAGCCTTCTTTTTATTTATTTTTATTATTAGTCACATTTTATTAAGTCTGTATCCCAGCTGTATCCTGCTCCCTCATTCCCTCCCAATCCCACCCTCCTTCCCTCATCTCCTCCCTGCCGCTTTCCAAGTCCACTGATTGGGAAGGACCTCCTCCTCTTTCATCTGACCCTGTTTGATCAGGTATCTTCAAGACTGGCTGCAAAGTCTTCCTCTGTGGCCTAGCAGGACTGCTCCTCCCTTGGGGGGTGGGGAGGTCAAAAAGCCTGCCATTGAGTTTCGGTCAGAGATAGTCCCTGTCCCCCTTACAATGGGAAATCAATTGGTAACCAAGCCTTCTGATGATAATTACATATTTGTCCATCATAAAAGGTCAATGCTAGAAACTCAGTCTTTTTATTAATGAGGAAACTGGAGGCAACACTGTTTTCATCAAAGCAGTACGTCCTCAACTTGTGGTTTGTAGCTTTGTGTGAGGTATCAGTCCAGCTTCAAATTTTTTAACTACGTATATCATTATAAATATCTTAAAGTCAGTATAAAAATTCTTATGTGTTTGTAACAAGATAAAGCCTTCATAAATAAATAAAAACAACTGTTATGGAAACTGATATCATCATGATGCTACATGCTATTTGAAAGCATAATACCAGCACACGTTACTAGGGTAGCATCATCAAGGTAAACATTGATATTTTATCAAATCACATGTTTTACCATAATCAAGTAAAGCATATCATTATATGCCTGCACCTGGAATAATTTGCAAATAAAAAAATATTCACTTCTAAAAACCCGAAGTTAATTTTTTACCTAACAGTCTTCCGTGATTGATTATGGTAGTAGACGGAGTTTGAAACCTTATAACTTAGACCATGCTGTGCTGATAGTCTCCATTTGTGACATGGTATTATATGTTATTTCATCACAAATTTGAAAGAGGAAATAAGACAAGAAATTATCAAGCCTACTGCTGGCATTATGCTAGCCAGCATGAGATTCCAACTGACGCTCACTGAATACTATCTGACTCTCACGTGAAAGCTTTTCTTAGTGGAAAATACATTCTAACCTGAGAGAAATCTGCAAATGGTTATCAAATTATGGAAAAATATTGAATTACTTGGTATGTTACAAAACTGCAAAGCTTCTTTCTTATGAGGAAATAAGCCATGAAGGGGCAGTGTGTTAAGCATAAATCACAATAAGAATAGTGCATCAGTGACTAATCTCAATTCATTTTATATGTGCTCTGCTTGTTATTGTACTTCAGTTTAAAAAGTAATAAAATAATGTGAAGAATTATTTGGCAGTATCTTAGAGACATAGGAAATCTTCAATAAAATTATTTTTATATTTGTTCCTTTTTGTGTACGTGTTTGGGGGCACATGGCACATTGAATATGTGTAGATCAGAGAACAACCCAGGGCATTTGTATTTCTTTTGATTTATGAGGTGGATCGCAAGACTTGGACTCTAGTCACCCATCTGGCAAGAAGAGTGCCTACCCACTGAGCCATCTTGTCAACCCAGGTCTGCCTTTTCTAACATGATTCACAGCATAATTTTATTTCTGTGTGTTCACTTGCAAATTGTGTGGTAATTTTTACTTTGTTTCTTAAAATTATTTCCAGAATATGCTTAAACAAAAATTTTTGATTTGTACATAAACAATACACAATAAGTGACATGTATACCATGTATAATGTGTTTATATGTATGTAAATATGTATATATGTATACATATATGTACATTGTGAGCCATCCAACAAATGTATGTCAATAGTAACCATATTATCTCTGAATATCTGTAATATTCCCTTGATATAGCTGGAAATTAGTTCTGTTCATCCCAAATTTCTAAAATGCTGAAGTCCAGAAAGAAGATGGCATAACATTCACACAATAATATAAACATGCTGTAAGCTTTATATCACCTGTAGATGTCGTACAACTGCTAATATAACCTAAATGTATGGTGTTATATAAAGAAAAGTCTTTTCTTGCTAGGTAAAAGTATATCACTTTTCCCAACTATTGTTCATCTCTCCCCGTTTCATCACCTATGGATATCTTACAAATCCTAATGTAGTGTAAATATATGGTGAAACACGATGAAAAGTCTATAACTGTTCAGTAAAGGCAGACTTTTTCTAAATATTTTATATTTTTGTTAAGGGTATAAGCCTATGGGTATGTAAAGTATAATCTATTATATTAAGTGTGTGTTTAGGCATATATATATGGTTTCATTTATGTAAGATGCATATTTCTAGGATCTATCTAAATCATAACATCTAAGACTATTTACTTACATTTTCTATATCTAAGGTAGAACAAAGTCAAAATGTACCATTGTCAGCATACATATACACTATCATATACACTATCATAGCTAGCATATGTAAATGTACTTTTTCTCTAGTACTTAAATAAGCATTGTCATTAAACATTTTAATTTATTTGTAAGAACCAAGACATAGATTTTTATATATTAAAGTGACCAGTCTATATGAAGAGACAAATTAATTTAATTTTGTTGAGAAACATTTTGTTATTATAACAATACCATTTGCCTAAAATAGTCCTCAAAAACAGTATATATTGTTTACGCAAAAAAAAAATCCAAGAATTTTGTTTAAGCATATTTTGAAAATAATTTTAAGAAACAAAGTAAAAATTACCACATAGTTTTCAAATAAACAGAGAGAAACTATATTTCAGTTATGTAGCAGATTTGGACAGGTTTCTTTCCTAGCATACATGAAACTCTGGGTTTGACCCTAGAACCATATAGCTTGAATCCAAAGGAAAAGGCCGGAAATGCTAGGTTTTAGGAGGTAAAAACAGGAAGGTTAAAACTTTAAGGCTATTTTGGGGCACACTGTACAGTTGTGATCAGTATGAGTGAGTTAGATGAGCCTGGTTTAAAAAAAAAAAACAGGCAAAAGCAAAATATCCAGTTTTGAAAACAGGAACCACGAGTACAGCGTACTTCAGTTGGATCTTTGGCACGGAAATTTTAAGTATTTAATAGGGAAAACTAAATACCTATTTTAATTATTTTAAGAATATTCAAAGGAAAAGAAAATCCATATAATGTAGCAGTTTTGAGCAAGTATCTAGGATAAAAAGCCTTTATGGTAAAGTTAAGCGGGCAAATGAGAACCCTGTGAGATTATCATGTACACTTAAATTTTTCTTCTGCCAGTACATAACTTGTATAGGAATGCATGAATACAGTACAATGTATTTGCATAAAATATATGAATAAATTACATAGAGATATAATATATTCTGCCTAGCACAATTACTCTTGAAAACTGGCAGGAAAAAAACAGAATTGTTCATTTGAGTCCCATGAAATATGAAACTGAAGATTCTTCACTTTTTAAAACTGAACAATTCACAAGAGTTCACTCAGAAACCACAAAACAAACATTCAAACTCCTACTTAACTGGGTCACATGGATATAAATTTTGCTTCCTAAGAATTAGTAAAAGAATAAAATATTTCCACAAAAAAATCTTTTGCACAAAAAACTAACATATTAAAGGAAAATATGCCGAAGAACAAACACATATTTATATTTCTTTAATATAAGTAAAAATGCCAATGAAAACTTTACCTCTTGTACATTTTTATGTGTCTATCACATCTTACACACCTTTAAAATTGCAAAGGAACAAAAGCAAAAAGGTACAGAAGTGATTCTGGTGTTTCTGAATCATTGAAACATTAAAAAAAAAAAAAAAAAAAAGAAACAGCTGCAAAAAGAAAACAAAACATAATTAAGAAGCAAAACTGAAATAAAATCTCCCCTTTGAGATAAATGGAGTATGTCTATCGATATATGTAACTAGGTATCTTTGATGTGTATCAGTGACCAAAATAGCCAACCTTTTAAGGACTCAAACACATGATGTAACCCGAAATGTAATGGAAAAGGCAAGAACCAGAAAACAAAGCCGGTGTATACTTTGCCCATGACATTCAGTCAAAACATCCTTTAAACTCTGTGCATACCAAATTTATGTAGACCTGATAGACTTGTAAACAAAGAGAATTTTATGGTTTTCTTTTAATCCTAAATGCTTACATAATTACCTGATAGGGCTGGAAGCAGAATCTGGGTCTCTTGCCATCACAGTGCCAATGATTGTGCCCACTTCAATATCCTCATGAACCTCAAACAGATAGGAGGATCTACTGAAAACAGGAGGTTCGTCCACATCTTCTATGGAAATTTTCACAATTGTAGTATCTTTAAATGGCCCTAGGTAATAAAAACGTGGATCCACATGGGTATTTTCTGCCTCAACCTTCAGAGTATAAAGTCTTCTGCTCTCGTAGTCAAGTGGCTGTAAAAACATAAAAGTCTTCATGTTAGAATTGGGGTAATGTGATATCTGCTCTCCCCAAGTTACACCAGGACTTTAAAATTCTTCAAGTTTTTCATTAGTAAAATGTAATAAAATCAGACACCATTTTCTGTAGTATTTATAATTGTAGATGTCCTATATGTATTGTTTTGGAACATAGAAAATAATTTTGATTATTGTATGTAGAAATTCTGATGAATATTAAAGACTTCCTCATAAGGATAGTAATCCTATACAAAACATGGATTGATATGTTATGCATTCTCTATGTCCATGTACTTTATTACATACAGGTAATTACTTAACTTTTTAAGGCAATAATTTTATAATTTAAATAATTTGGGACATTTAAAAATCTATGCCAAAGCATTTAATGGGTTCATGATACTATAAAGTCTTTTTTTAATTTATTTTTTATCATTGGTTACATTTTATTAACTTTGTATCCCAGCTGTATCCAGCTCCCTCCTTCCCTCCCAATTCCACCCTCCCTCCCTCATCTCCTCCCTGCCCCTTTCCAAGTCTTTATGAAATTTCAAACACATAAAACCAGAAGTTTTAGGTTATATCCATAGATGGTCCTTGAAGATACCTGATAAAACAGGGTCAAATGAAGGGGGAAGAGGTCCTCCCCTATCAGTGGACTTGGAAAGGGGCAGGGAGGAGACCAGGGAGGGATTGTGGGATTGGGGAGGGAATGAGGGAGCAGGATACAGCTGGGACACAGAGTTAACAAAATGTAATAATAAAAATAAAATTAAAAAAACAGAAGTTTTAAAAAAATATTTAGAATAAGCAAAATATTATATGATGAGGAAAGAAATTTTTATAACAATTTTATGAATATACAATTTCGTGATGTATTTTAAAACAAAAGCTATTGAGATAATTCAGATATCCCATTTAAAATTTAATCCCTTGCCCCTGTATGTATTGCAAAAAACATTGCTTGCTCAACTTTGCACATGTTTTTCATTTGTGAAAGCAAAATATTCTGTTTAAATTACTGCTACTTTCTGGGTAGTTATTGTTGCTTGCTAGTTATGAGAAAAACTGGCTTTCTTAGCATTCTTTGTTACTCAGGGTAACAGTTAAGTGTCCTTTGCATTCATTGGCATCTCAGGGTAACTGTGGTAGTTACCAGTACCTCAATGGTTACTCTTTTCATGGCATTTCATTTGTATCTAAATAGAAATTTGCCTTATGTTTCTTATAATGATGGAGCCAACTATAACAAAACCTGGCTACCTCTAAATTCTATCACAGAGCATATGCTAGCAGGAAAATTTAATTTATATAGCAGAAGGGAAAATGTGAACAATTAAATTATGCTCCAATCCATTCTGTCTCTTTTTATTAGCAACTCTAATTATTGGCTCATACATCTGGAAAACACGCTATTTTTATGCCTCCAACTGTGATGAAATATTGGTGTTATTAGCTATTAACTGCTCTTTAAGAAAACATTGTTTTTACAGCGGGCTTTTAATAACATAGCTAAGAAATATAATTACACATATATTACCTTGCCTGCTTTCTGTTCAAATCTCAGGTTTCATGTTACAAATAAGGGCATATAGTCAGGGTGTCTAAAGTGCTCTCTGGCATCAGACCTTTCTCATTTACATGTAATAAAAAACTCATCTGAACATAGCAATGCTATTTCTTTTCATAGTTAATGAGAGACAAAATAGAACACAATGAAATCTCTACTCTCCAAACAGATATACTTGTTTACAGTGAAGCTGAACACCTTTTTCACAGTGATGATGCCTTCCTGTGTGTCCTTCTCAGTTATAATGTCAAACATATCTGTCCCATCTCCATCAATAATGCGGTAATCTACTTCAGCATTTTTCCCCGTGTCAGCATCGGTTGCTTTTACACTTCCTACAGCTGTGCCAACTGGAGAGGATTCAAGAACTCGAAGATGGATGGTGTCTGTATAGAACAAAGAAAATATATAAATGATAATACATATATCCATACATATGTATATTGTATATATTTATACACATATCGTCTTTCTCATACATATATATGTATATATATATATATCTATGTATACATATGTACATATCATCTATGTACATATATTTTATATATGTACATATGAGAAAGAAATGATTAAGGAGACTCGTCTAGCGAATATTCAAAGTAAAGTGAATGTAATACTTTACTGCCTAGATTACACTCTATGTTAGATGTCAGAGAATTAATACCCTGATTATACTTATTAAAAACTAGAGAAAATGAGGGACTTCATGGTCATTTGATTCCGTATTCTGAATGTGGCAACTGCTAATATCAGGAATTCTGATTTTGAAAATTATTTTATTTGAATAGATAGTATTTGGGTGCAGAAAGGCACCTGAATGCATTTATGTAATAACAACAAATCACCTGATAAACAGTGAATACTTGCACTTATTATTTTTCCATGCTATGTGTAGTTACATACATCTCTTACCTTAGCTGTAGATCAAAACAGTTGAGAAACCTCCAGAATCAGTCACAATATATAAGAATCTCATTTTTATTTGTGACAACAAAACTAACGGTCTTTGTTAGAAATAAAAAGATGCCCTTCACAGGGTAGAAACACTGAATTCTGAAAAAGCCTTTTTCATTGTGGAACAAAATGCTGATATATCGAAGCCCTCGATGTCTTTGCATATTCTTTCAGCATGAGTATCTCCTACTGCTAATGAGATTTATATTTGAGCACCTGGTCATAAAATATAATTTCTGATGGGTTAATCGGCTGTAAGTACACCTTTGATTAGAGCACCACGTGCCCATAAATCCCAATTCTCTTTACGTAATAAGGTCCAGACCTGTTAAGTTGTACTGGTATTATCTCTGTAGTCCATTTTAAATTTCTTCTACCTTTAGTCACTTCCTTGAAAGACTTGCAACAAATTAGACCTTAAATAATTTTTTTGGCTAAAAATTATTCTGTCATTTTATGTATTTTTTCATGTTAACTCCTATATCCTAAATTCTTTCTTCATTATCTTCAAATATAATCATGGGGTTCACAGAATACAAAAACTTGTCCTTGAATTATGCTCATTCAGGGCCATGTAATCCCATAAGAGGCCTCAGCACAAGTGACTTTCTTACAACAGGATGTTGGAGCACAGCATGGTCTCATCGTATGATTTTTCTGTGTCCTTATCTGTACTTTCAGTATCCCAATGTTGTCAGCAAGACTCCATTACGACTTGGCTGTTCTCTACTGATGCTATTCACTCCCAGTCTTTTTTTTTCCCCTGGAATCCCTGAGCCCTAAGTAGCCTGATGGCTCAGTTGGTCACATCCTTCAGGTGCTTGTGTAAATGTAAACTTTTTATAAAGTCACTGTATAACAGACGAAAACAGCATGATTAAAAACAGACTTTTGCAGTGCTCTTCCTATCCAATTCTGTTGAATAGTTTTAGTGTCAATTTGTCCACCATGAATGTATAAAATGAAGCAGACTATTTTTTTCAACATTGGATCCAAGTGGGTTCTTTCTACTATTGCTGTAAATATAAGCCTTTCTTTGCAGTATGGACATAGCAGTTGCATATTGGATAAAAGCTTCATAATTAGTTTACCAAATTCTATGTCTTCCTAAGTCCAATCAGCTGTTAAAAATTCACAGTTTGCAATGCAGTACACATTACACAACTTGATGACTCATTAATTTGAGTCATGAGATGGCTCATTGGTTAAAGCACTTACTATACAGAAGTTAGACCAAGTTAGCAAGAGACAGGATATTAATCTCACGGACATGTCGCCATGTGCTTGTGTCTGCTTATTGTAAGTATATATACATGCACATCACACACAAACAGGAGAAAAAAATACAACCCCAGAACATTCTTGAAAGTTTAAAACAACAGAACGTTAACCTCTATATTGTTTGGATCCATAAACAGGCATCTCTATAGTCAGCCCTAAGGGACCTGACAAACCAGATATAAGGCATTTGTGAACCCACCTACGGACCACTCTGGACAACCTGAAACCACCTGCGCATGCTCCGGGTCACCTTATGAGAGAACTCGCACCACTTCTCTCTCTCTCACATACTCTACCCAGAGACAGTCTTTGTAATCCCTTTCCCTTTCCCTTAATAAACCTCCCACTTGAAACCAGTCACGTGACATGATTTATCAACCCACTATGCACAGTTGTAACATATATGGTATAAATAAGGTGGCAAATTTGAGAATCAACCCCTCCCCCACACAAATAAAACTCCAAAAGGTTTATAGTGAATGCACTAAACAAAACGAAACACACTGTGCAGAGAGAAAATAAGACTACAGAGAAGAGAAACATTACTTTACATAGTAAACAGTCAAGAAATGAAATAAGTGGATTGAGTATTAAATGCAAGATGGTGACATCATAAGATAACCCAATACCAAAGAAATAAGAGTTTAAAATAAAAATAACAACAAATAGTGAAGTTGTAAACAAGTATACACGAAAAACCACAAAAATATCAACTTAATTGTAAAGACTTCTTCAAATAAACAGATATTTAACAATTGTGATCTGACCTGCCTTTATTTTTCTTTTATGTTACTTTTAAAATAGTGTTGTATGCCTTTCTCTTGTCAGGAAAGCATGCTTTTATTTTATTTTATTTTATTTTATATCAAGGTAAAATGCCAAATATATATATTTTAGTACCAAATATATATTCCAAAACGATGAAGAAAAATTGCTCTTTATAATAATTGTGTAAGAACACCTATATTTTCTTTGTTTGTTTTTTCATTTTTTTAAAAAAATATTTTTGTTTATTATTTCTTTATTACAATTTTTTCACTTTGTATCTGGGTTGTTGCCCCTCCCCCCACATAGTCTCCTCCCTTAGTCCTCTGATAGGGGAGGACCTCCTTCCCTTCTATCTGACCCTGGCCTATCAGATCTCATCAAAGCTGGCTGCATTGTCTTTGTGGCCTGGTAAGGCTGAACTCCCCAGGGGAAAGTTCTCAAAGAGCCAGTCACTGAGTTCAGGTCAGAGACCGGCCCTGATCTCCTTACTAGGGAATCCATGTGGAAACTGAGCAGCATATGGGCTTCATCTGAGCAGGGAGTCTCTGTCCTTTCCAAAAAGCATGCTTTTAAAATATAATCCGTTCCAACGTTCTCCCCCTGTGCTGTGTTTAGCTGTATCACATGATGTCTGGTTGTCTTATGACTGAGAAAATGATTGGTCATTTCTTGCTTCCTGTGTCTCTGGGAGTTTTCTCCAAAGTTAAGTTACTGTGCACTTTTTTATAATTGATGTAATTGGTGACTCTCTTGTGGAAAATGCCTTGAGTATGTGCAAATATGTCTCATAAAAAATCTTCATCCTAATTTTTGCATCAGTCAGTAATATAGACACTGTAATTAATAGGAAATGATGATGGTTATCTTCTTAATTTTTCTATTCCTTCATATTTATTTGGAATCCTGTTAAAAAAAAGCTTCCTTTCACCCCATTCATTATCATTCATTTTATAATTATAGAGAGTACAAGTGATCAGTATGGCCTCAACAAGAGTTGCTTCACTGTTTTATTTTATTTTATTCCTTGACTTTGTTCCCTCCACATAGAATAATATAATTACTTCTTGTAGTTCTCCTAGATTCAACATGGGCAATCTTCCCACTTGTCCTCAGTGCTTATCAATTTTCCTTCCTCATATTTTCTCCTTACTTACTGGAATCTTAGGACCTAGATATTCTCAATTACTTTTATAAGTTCCCTGCCCAAAACATGAAACCAAGAACATATTCATATAGTTTTAAAATTTACCAGAAAAAATAATTCAGAAAATTTTAATGATATGTGGTGTTCTAGAATAGAGGAATATTACATTCTTGTGCCGTAATGTGTGAATATGTTAAAGACAAAAGAAGATAACTCCATACACTTGAAATAAGAATCTAGTATATCTTTGACATGATAATTGCAATGGCAGTAAGTTAATATCTCTCAGAACATCATCTTATCTTTCAAAAAAGCAACATGTGTATCTCTGGAAAAGAATTTTCAGTGTGATAATAATATTTAAGAATTTAAATTAAAAGCGGTCATATAGTACAGTGACAGATAGGAGTACTGAAGTCAGACCATTGCTATACTAGAGCTGACATGCCTTGACTTTTTTTAAGTTTAATTTCCCATTTATTCAGATTTTGCCATTTTTATTTATTCTTCTCACATATATTACAACTTGACAGTACTTTCCCCTCCTTCAACTACATCCCCTTTCTCTCTCTGACCATGTGCCTTTCCCCTTGCCCAAACCCACTTTCCTCCACATCCCCTCAGAAAACAGCCTGTCTTCCAGGGACATCAACCAATAATGATTATCAAGCTACAATAAAACAAGGCATATCAGGGCAGGGGAAGACAACCTAGCAGAAGCAAAAGGTCCCAAAGGCACATGCCTTGACTTTTAAGTTCACATGTAACAGTTTCACATTGTGTCTGAGTATTATTACTGAAAAGGGTGTACAATTCCATGATATTAACATACAACTCTGTCTTACTTCCCAAATATTGTTCACTAATGCTGGTGTTTCTATACTAATACTAAATCTGAGGAAAAGTAAGGCAAGAATTTCTTCAAGAAACAGAACTAAATGAAGTATCAGAGAGTAATTAGATCACAGAAAATACAAAAAGAAAAAAAAATAACCAATTTGTTGCCAGAGGCTACAGAATTAGATAAATAGTAAGAAACTAAAAGCTTCATTCAGTGACACCATTAAACTAGGCTTGTTTTCCTGCAATTCTTAGAGTAACTGAAAATATAATTAATGTCTTTAAGTTGTAAAAAGATATACACATACATATGAAGGTACTAAAACAATCTAGTCCTCAAACTGTAGAGAAATAATGACTGCAAGAAGTGGACAATTGGATTACTTTTGCCTGAAGTGATCTGTCATTCTAAAATAGTTATCTTCATTCTGATGAACCTATAATAACGATGGTCAAGCCCATGAAACCTACAAGATAGTCAGCAGATAGAATTCACATTAAAAGAGGTGTAGCTGGATATCTTGGCTCAATTGAGAGGCTCAGGTAAAAAGATTGCCATAAATTATAGGCCAAATTAGTCTACAGTATAGAACCCCCATCAGAAAGCAAAATCAGAAAAGAAAAAAAAAATGTTTCACATAAAATGTAAAGTGGAGTCTGATGTAGTCTGGTCCCTACTGGCAACATTTCTAAGTCACAGCATGGTGTTCGATCACCTGGGATACCAGATTGTTACAGAAATAGATAGTTTTAATGATAAGGGAAGAGGAATGACTTGGTCCTATCTGCAATAGCTTGGGTACAGAGTTTTAAAGCAGGCTAAAAGTAGTTCAGACAGAATATGTGCACTAGCAAGAACAGGTAGCTTGATAAAACAGGATCAGATGAATGGGGAGGAGGTCCCCCCCTATCAGTGGACTTGGAAAGGGGCACGGTGGAGAGGAGGGAGGGAGGGAGGGACTGGGAGGGAATGAGGGATCGGGACATGGCTGGGATACAGAGTTAATAAAATGTAACTGATAAGAAAAAAATAAAATTAAAAAAAGAATATACTGTATGAAAAAATCTATCTTCAATAAAAATAAAGTATTTTCATTACATTGCTACACAAGACTCTAATAATAAAATAATATCTTAGAGCTAAAAAAAAAAAGAACAGGTAGCTTGTACCATCTGGAGGTCTTGTCTTGGTGTTTTTCACACCTCTCTTTTCAAGAGATGTTTTTTTTCTTTTCTTTTCTCTCTTTTTTAAACAAAAGCAAGGGAATTTATAAGTTTTTAGAAGTATGCTATAGCTTTCTGAACATTTAGTTGGATATAAATCACTCTTAAAACCATGAAAGAATTTTAACACACACACACGATAAAACATCAAATAAAGAGACCAGAGGCCATGAATCTGAAAGAGAGAGAGAAAAAGAGAGAACCACAAGGAGAGACTAGAGAGAGGAGAAAGGAGAAAATGCTGTGATTGTATTTTAATTTCAAAAACTAAAACATATGAAAACATCAAATTATAATAAATAAAAATTAAAAAGAAAAAGAAAAAAATGTAAGATGTAGAACAGCAGACCAAATGCTTTTCAGACACACACACATTTAATATATATATATATATATATATATATATATATATATATATATATATACACTCCTACCTATATTTAAATATAAACATATATAATAAAAGCATATTTATGTGTGTAAATTCATAATCACTTACATTTTTATAAACAGATGTTTGCACAATTGTAGTTAACATACTGAGTCTGTATTTTTCCTACAATAATTTGATCTGAAACAATACAACAAATTTATAAGAAGCTGTAAGTCAATTTTTAATTGATTGTCAGTTATAAAAGATCTCTGAAGTAAGCCAAGTAGGTAAGACCTAGTAAAAATAAATAGTAATAACATGAATAAATAAAAAAATACAAAATTTTTTGAGTATAGAAATAATGCAAAAAAATAAAACATTCTGCACATGATGAGAAAATTAACAAACATATGTTAAAAGCCCAAAAAATAACAAAACCCAGATGGTTGAGCAGAAAAAAATAAGTTGGATATGAAAAACAATTTATAGGGGGAATAAGCCAGAAAAATGGAGAAAAGCATGCCAAACCAGAATCAGGAAATTACAACTTAAAGGCATGATATGAAATGTTTTTAATACCTATTAAAGTTATAAAAATTAAGCCTAAAAGAGCCAATGTGAAGGGAAACATATGAAAGAAGGGGAAGTTTATATGACCTGGAAAGGATAGAAGCTCCAGAAAGACCAAATATATCTGGGCACAGGGGTCTTTTCTTAGAGTGACACTCCATCAAGGACCATGTATGGATATAACCTAGAACCTCTGCGTTGATGAAGTCCGTGGTAGCTCAGTAACCAACTGGTTTCCCATAGGAAGGGGAACAGGGACTATTTCTGACAGGAACTCAATGGCAGGCTCTTTGACCTCCCCACACCCCAAGGGAGGAGCAGTCCTGCTAGGCCACAGAGAAGGACTTTGTATCTAGTTCTGAAGATACCTGATAAAACAGGATCAGATGAAAGGGGAGGAGGTCCTCCCCAATCAGTGTACTTGGAAAGGGGCAGGGAGGAGATGAGGGTGGAAGGGAGGATTTGGGAGGGAATGAGGGAGCAGATACAGCTGGGATACAGAGTTAATAAAATGTAACTAATAATAAAAAAATAAAATAAAATAAAATAAAAGTAAAAAAAAAAAAAGAGCCAATGTGAAAAAGCACTGTACAATGTACTACATGAATTCATGCTTGGCTTAGCAGAAGTTAACTTAGGTACAGTGATTTCTGAGCACAGACTGTAGAAAAATGGGCCCAGTTCTGTCTGCTCCCTGTATGCACATGACCTGAGCTCTGTGCATATCTGTCATGTGTCTATAAATACTATTTGTAAAAAGAACCTGTAAATTGTAGCAATAACTATAATAAGCCTATTCTAATGGGTGTCTGATTAAATTACATATTTCTAAGAAGGTCACAGTTTGATATTCTGGAGGTAAGAGGCTTGAATTCAACTCACAAAAAGAAAAAATGAGAATATACACTGTGGAAATAAATACTGCATATTAGTAAACATTGATATCTGTATCGATGCAAATTTAGAAATAAAGCATAGACTTGTTTTACAAATAATAATAATAATACAAGCCCAAAATATCCAAATATCAAAATCAAGTGAGTGAATAAGCTAGCACATGAACACACATGTTACTCCAGAAGGAAATATTTTGAGCTATCTTTATGTGCAACAAAAGTCAATGAATAGTGGGTACAGGATAATAAATTGAAAAGTCAGATTTCTTCAATTAATAAAAAGTGTATACTTTATATATGTCAAACTACCTTTCTGAACCTTTAATAATAAAAGGAACTTGCCATAAAAACTAGAGTACATGATTGTATGTAGTTTGAACTATTTGATATAGACCCTACTCTTATAGTAAAAACGATGAACATGCCAACGAAGCTTATGGAGTCTCAATTCTACACAAATAAGTAGGAGCCACTGAAGAAATGTGGAAATGGGAGAGATGGCTCTCCCTGGGAAAAGCTCATCATGGTGTCCAGTACCAAATTGTCAGCCCTGAAAACATATACACATGTAAAAGTATATGGGCCAAAATTGTTATATTTAGAAGCAATATGTCTATACAAATACACATATGCATGCAATAGCTATTCATTAAAATAAAAGCTATGAAGTTGGAGAGATGAAAAGTGCATGTGACAAGAGAATGGAAAAGGGAGGGAGAAATGTTGTAATAAAATTATAATTTCAAAAAAAAAATCACTGAAGCTGATAATAGCAGCTGGATCAACATAATATTAATAGCAGCCAAGGAGAGAGCAAGTGAGCTGGAGAGTAAATAAAATTAATATGTAACTTAGAAATACACAGGAGAGAATGAACTTAACTGTCACTGGGAGTTTTTAAAAAGCATCTTAGAAAATTAGCAGTGTCATGGACATTTGATGATAAAATTATTTTGGCCCTTGAATGTTTACTCTAACCACCATATTAATTAAATATGATTCCCCAAGGAAGACAGTTTCATGTTCAGCCAATTCCTTTGGTTCTTTTAAGTAAATTGGTAAAGAATGTATTTCAGTAAACAAAGGGCTAAATCAAATTCCAGGAGCCCAAGAAATGCATAAGCACATAGTCTACAAAGAAAAGAAAAAAAACTACCTGAGATGGGAAGTTTTCTCAACTATAGACATTTCTAGAACTTATCTAATCTATGTTAGGATAGCCATACCAAGCATTCTAGGACTACTGATGAGGACCTAATCTAATAAGTGGAGAAAATGAAACAACAGTACTCAGAATTTATTTTGAGCATGGGTACCCATACCAGGAAATAACAAGAATACATACTTCAGAGACCTGTAGCTTAACTCTACATTACTTTGAATGAGGAACAGAACATTTGAGGAGCAAGCAGGAGGAAGTGGATATGTATATGGCAATAACTCCTGAAGGATGAGGAGTGGAACCATAAGGCCCATTGGGATATTTTGACTGCTATTCTAGCTACAAGCTTGGAGAAGAGTCTATATCACAGAATCAGGCAGGATACCCAGGATCTATGCTGACTTCCTTGTGGGCATAGCTCCACTGGTACTGAGAATTCTAAATGCACCCTTAACACACACACACACACACACACTCTCTCTCTCTCTCTCTCTCTCTCTCTCTCTCTCACATACAAACATACCCACTTTTTTCTCATGAGGTTAAGTTGAAGGAACTGAAATGGGATGACGGAAGAGGGCAAGAAAGAAATAAGGAGATGGAAAGAGGGAAAGAGTGTCCATGTTATTTGTTCTATTAATTTTAATTTCCTGTAGATTTCACTGAGACTTTGCCCTATATTTTTTATTTTCGGATTGGATTTCTTTGCTTGCTCAAGTGCAATTCCTTAAAGCTGAAAACCTGTTCTTTTTTATTTATTTATTTATTTTTATTACAATTTATTCACTTTGTATCCCAGCTGTAGCCCCCTGAAAGAAAATACAGTTGGTTTTGTTTTAAATTGGTATTATATATCTGCTCAAGTATTAAAATTATCAGTTCCTTTAACTTCTAGGTTAGTATGGAGACAATATTCATTATGAGGTTTGATATTGTTGAGGTAGTGTTATCCATGCTAATTTTATTTGTTTGAACCCAGCCCCCTCCTTCCTCTTTTCTCAGTCTCCTGAGAAAAGTCTCATGCCCCACCCCCCTCCACCAATCCCTCCTCTGCTTTTTTCTCATAGAAGGAGAGTACTCCAAGGAGTATGAACTCCGTGGCATCTCAAGTCGCAGCAGGACAAAGAGCATACTCTCCTACTATAGCCTGCCAAGACACCCAGCTAGGGGAAAGAGATCCAGAGGCAGGCAAGAGTCAGGGACAGTCCCTACTTCCATTGTTAGGGAACCCACATGTTGACCAAGCTGCATATCTGCTACATATGTGTAGGATTCTAGGTCAAGCCCATGCATTCTCTTTGGTTGGTGGTTCAGTCTCTGTGAGTGCCCATGTGTTCAGGTTAGGTTACTCTGTAGGTCTTCTTGTGGTGTCATTGACCACTCGAGATCCCTCAATTCTTTTTCCCACACTTCCACAGAAGTCCACAAGCTCAGTCTATTGTTTAGCTTTGGATATCTGCACATGTTTCCATCAGCTGCCGGTTGAAGTCTCTCAGAAGACAGTTATGCTAGTCTCCTGTCTGCAAACATAGCAGAATATCATTAATAGTAAAAGGGATTCGCTCTCTCCCATGGGATGGGTCTCAAGTTGGGCTAGTCATTGGTTTGCCATTCCCTCAATCTCTGATCCATCTTTTTTTTTCTTTTTTTTTTTTTTTTGGTTAATAATATTTTTTATTAAATTTTTATTTTTTATATTAATTACAATGTATTCACTTTGTATCCCAGCTGTAGCCCCCTCTCTCATTCCCTCGCAATCCTACCTTTCCTCCCTCATCTCCTCTGGTGCCCCTCTCCAAGTCCACTGATAGGGGGGATTCTCCTCCCATTTCATCTATCCCTAGCTTGTCAGGTCCCGTCAGGACTGGCTGCCTGAAATCTCTGTGGCCTGGCTAGGCTACTCCTCTGTGGGGTTGGGGGGGAAGGTCAAAGAAGATTGACCTCTTAATCCGTCTTAATCCCTATACTTCTTGAAAGCAAAACAAATTTTGGGCTCAAGGTTTTATGGGTGAGTTGATGTTTCCTTCCCTCCATTGGAAGTCCCACCTGGCTCCAGGAGATGGCAGCTTCAGGTTCCTTAATACCCCCTCCCCCTACTGCTAGGAACTTTGGCTATTAAAATGTAAAACAAGACATCACGCAAATTTCCAGGCAAATGGATGTAACTAGAAAAGATCAATCTGAGTGAGGTAACTCTGACCCAGAAAGACTTGCATGATATGTACTTACTTATAAATGGATATTAGCCATAAAGAACAGGATAACCAGGGTACATTTGAAGTCGACAGAGGGAGAGAACTGAGTGGGAGAGTGGGTGAGGATGATAATGGGAATCAGGTGTGGGAGAGCTGGTTGGGGTAGGACATAGGACTAGGAAATTGAGCTCATATCTGTGGGGGAGGGGCCTCTCTGGACCATTGGAGGCTCCAGGAATTCTATGGGGGTGACCTTAGCTGAGATTCATGGTTATTTTTAGTAGCCTCCACAACTTAAGCAAGATAGGGAATATGTTTTTTGGTTTAAAGTGAACCCAAATGTTATGACTTTATTGAATAATAATATTGATTACCAGTTTCTTCCCTTAGAAAGTACTTATGTAAATGAATATGCAGATACATTATTTTTCCTTTATTACTTAAATTGTCTTCAAAGTATTTCAGGGTTTTCTGAAAAAAACAAAAACAAAAACAAAACCATGACTGAGTTTATTCATCAAAACCGTAAAGGTTTAATTCTGACAAATAAACTAAGGAGTTTCACAAAAAGATAGATATGTTGGCACACACACACCCTTAACTGCCTGTTTGTATGACAATAGTCATTAGCTCATTGGGAGCATTGTTATTTAGTCTTCTCTAAACATAAGTTTAGAATTTTTTTTTTAAAATACATTTTGCTCGAAATCAATTTTAGGTCAAACTTAATTTGATCTTTTTCAAAATTTCAAAGTTCATTTTTATGTTTTAAACATAGGAAAGGGTGATTCATTAACACTCTACTATTTATTTCCTAGTTGTTTATGCTGAACACAAATATCTCAGTTTGTGATGCAAACAGATTCTGCTTTAATTGAGAGCCAGTCTGTTTGCCTTCCTCCGTTAATTTCTTTGTGAGTCAAGAGAGAGAGAACTGGAGAGAGGCAAAGATTCTTGTGTACACACTGACAAAGGCAGGGATCCCAGCCCAGGCACCCATCTCTTTTCATTTCTTTTTAAAGACATCTATTTGCATGCTACTTATTTTTTATCTTACAGCTGATAGAGCTTTAAT
Organism: Psammomys obesus; assembly: GCF_907164565.1. Lineage (NCBI taxonomy): Eukaryota > Metazoa > Chordata > Mammalia > Rodentia > Muridae > Psammomys > Psammomys obesus. Next base: position 4,497,395 of record NW_026594428.1, on the reverse strand, counting down.
TATGTGGCAAGCTTTCCTATCAATTCCAATTTATAGTTGTTTGAAATTCATTCCCAGGTGTCAGATTGAATCATCTGCTTCTCTTTTAATGATTAGGGCACATAAATATTTCTTTCTGGTAAGTAATCTCTTCTCTGGGTTGTTATCTTAAGCACCTGGGCCTTTGTGTGAGAAGACATGTTTTGTGCAAGTAAAAAACTAGAGGTGATGCTGTAAAGTGGCCTTCCAAAGAACATAGGAACCCATGTGGTTCCCTAAATAAGAGCACTTCCAGACTGATACTGAAAACCTCACAGTACCCTGAATTGTCATCATCAAAGATTTCAGACAGCTTTGATGCATTGGAACATTTTCAGTATTTCCGATAGCCCCCGTAGGCCATGTGCTCTATTGAGCATTTAAGGAACAGTATTTCTGTATCGCAGCATTAACGTTCTTGCAAAATTAGAAATAATTGGCAGTTCAATTTAAGTAAGGGACTTTGAGGGGAAGCATAGTCAGACTAACAGATGTGACAGGTGACATCCTTTAGAAAAAGAAAAGAAATGTCAGAAGTGAACTCTGCAGTGAACCTGGGCAGTTTGCTTTTCTTCACATTTTGAGCTTAGGGACAAATAGCTATTATTTTGTTTTGTTGATAAAATTTTTTCTTTATCCTTTATTCTCTGCCCTTGTTGCTATTACATTTACATAAGAAGTTTCTACTTTTACAAGGTCGAGATTTTTCAAAATGCTCCACATATACGAATCAACAAAATAATTTAACATTAGTTTAATTTTTTATTTGCTTTGTGTGTAATCTTATTGCAACATCTCAGTTCTGTGTAATAATCTCAAACAATACTTGCTTTAAGAAGAATGACACAATTATGCACGTTTATAAACCATTCCATTGTATAATGCTCAAAAGATGTTTTTTAATGAGCTTAACAGGAAGAAATTAAAAACAAGATAAAGCTCCTTGGAGGCAATGCAGAGTAGTTAAGGAAATTATGCAGTGCTAAATGGGCGTTTAGGAGAAAGCAGAGGAGACTTGAAAGTCACACTGGAGACTGACAAACTGCTAAGCTTCCGCATTGAAGACTCTCACCAGAGGAGACAGAAAACTAAACCCGTGAGCACCGGAGACAGGATCACCAGCTTAGATTGGGGCATTTAAGTTAAATTAGAGCAAAAAGCCATGCTGGATATTTTAGTTTCCTCCATATGCCCTTGGAGAAGGCATCGTGACAAAGCTGTAGATAGACTACCATTGATCTCCTGAGTCTATAGAATCTATCTTGACATTTCTTTGAAATTGTCTGCCAGTATATTGCATCAATACACAGAACTGCAACACATGGAAACATAAAACTATGCAGAATTGCGGAAGTTAGGATAAACTTTAAGATAGTCATAAACAGAGGATTGCATTGTACTTACTGTGAAGTCCCTTTATGTCTCACCTGAAATTTAACTGTATTAAAAACTCCTTAAGAACAACCTAAACATATTTGTACAGCAAAAACTTATCCATATTCTAGCACTGAGAGTACTGTAGAAGCTAACTCTGTAAGACAGTACAAAACAAAAGCTCTGCTTCCCCTTATGACATATGATGAATGCAAAGTAGGTTAGTCTAAGGCAATTTCCACAGGAATCACTAAGGTATTCTAGAGACATAGCTTCCGTAAAGTCCGCTTAAAGAATTACATTATTTCATTACACATTAAAAGTGTGATGATTCCACAGATTTTGTCACACTAAACATGTAATTCCACTGATGTCTTATATGCTCATTTATTTAAATGACACATATTTCAGACTAATATACTTCTCCAGCTATTATATATTTACAATCCACAGCTTCTCAATTTGAAATCCTTCTCTCTCCCTCCTTCAACCTGTTCCTGTCTGGTCCTTTCCCTCTCTCCCTAAACAAGCTTTTCTGGTAGAAAGCTTCAAAAGCTTCAAAGTACCTCTTTTATTGGTACCTTTGCCTTTTATCCCTCAAATCTTTTCTTGACCTGGTTACTCACTCCTGTGAATCACACACTTAAGAGATGCTGTGATCTCACTTCCCTCCTCCCTTCAGCATTACTTCAGACACAATTCCAGTTGTGTCGAACCCTGGGGTCCAGCCAAATCAAATTACACACCTTACATTGAATGCTACCTTTATTTATTCTGTCTTACCTGACAACAACAACAGCAGCAATCTTTAATGTCTTTTGCCTTTTTGTTCGAAAAATTTTGGTATGGTTTAGAAGGACTTTTAAATAATCCCTCGCCTGATCCTTCCATTTATCCTCATATTTATCATTTTGTGCTTTTTGAATTAATAAAAAATTAGCACTCATGTTTTATTAATATCCGTTTATGTACACATACACATATGGCATATGCACTTATATTTATGTATATTTATAACATGAGTATATTTTAAATTTATGTGTCTATGTGAGCCTTCTTGGAGGGGCCCGTGGAGGCCATCCTCTTTGAACTAGCTCAGACTCTCTTGAAATAGAGATGTAGGCAGTTGTGAGCTACCATTTGGTTAGGAATTTAAACCTGGGTCCTCTGAAAGAAAAGTAAGCTTTCTTAATCAGTGAATATCTTTCTAGCAAGAAACGTAATGAGACGAATTATGCTAAGAGAAAGTATATAATAAAAGAGTAAATAAATATAGGAAAGATACTGCATCTGTAAACTTACCTAATGCTAATACTTTAGAGATATGTCCTATGTCACATTTTAAACTATCGTAATTACTAACATTCTCTACACATACCTTGGTCGGTAACCCAGGCCTACACATGGGATTTTAAGCCACTTTTGTAAACCAAATGCTGTACTGGAATTATTTATTTCTAATGTTTGAACCACAAGTACTTAGACAATGAAAGAGGATAGATAGATATCTGAAAGTACATTAGTGTGTACTGTTAAAATCACATTCAATGAAACCAATATAACTACAGTGCTTTCATATAGGTATACTTATATTTCCGAGATAATAAAAAAAGAGACCTTCTTAACTTCATTTTCTTCAAGTTGAAACATCTTCCTGTGAAACACCTGACAGTTTCTCTAGTTGAAAACTATTTGATAACTTTAAACATGCAGATCAGCCTGGGGCCAACATTACCTTGGGATTCCCAGTAGAGAAGAGGTTGACTCTATTTACAAAGTGAAAATCAGCATTTATTAAATCAAATCTCTCTTGTACCAGGCAAGGATTATGGCAGTCTCACAGCTCAGTGAAGTACGTGCCTTAAATCCCTATGCACATTATAGAAAAATTCCTTCAAAGACCGTGTCTAGTACATACTGTGTACTTGTCAGCCTGAAAACTATGACAAACCTAGGGATGGTTTCATTGTTTTGGTTCTCTAGCATTACAGAAACACCACCAAGAAAAGCATAAATTTCCTTTTCCTACTAAAATGTATTAACATTTCAAAAATTCTGAGTGTCATATATGAAACTATTTTATTCATAAATTAGACATAGATTCTGGGATTCAATTAAATCTAAAATGAACAAAAGAAGTTAAAAATATTTCTAATATACCAATTTTGGTGAAACATTTAGATGTACCAAATTTAATTACAAATTAGGTGGTTTTTCAATATGTTTTTTATATCAAAAGTTGAATTATGATTGATTTACAAATCAAGTTACATTAGTTTACAAATTTCAGTTTTCAAAACATAAAATGAGTGGGTAATTACAATATCTACCTCATATAGATGTTGTAATCATTAAATGACTGTGTTTATACTATTCAGTATATTCAGTACTAATGCTCTGTAATTATTTTATACTGCCATTCTTTTGTTTAACAAAAAATATAACTCATATTTAAATTTATGGTTGAACATCATTTCTTAATAAATTGAATAAAAAAAAAACACAAGCAAGCTTGTCATGAAATCCGTTTGAGACTCTGAGTGGGCTTGTTACCAATTGTTATTGCTTTTCAATTTTCTATTGCAGTATAATATTTTTAGAAATAGCAAGAATGGAAATGTATAGGGATGGTTTGAAATCTTGAGAATTATTATGTGTCTTTATTTGCAGTCCTGAGAAATCTTCTCTTATAACTTTCCTAAATAAGAACTTCCCTCTTACATACTTTGCATTATATTTTGGAACTGACATTGATGAAATAGGGGAGTTCAAGTTACGTTGTTACTATTCCCAGTAACTTGTAGAGAACAGTGGAGCAGAGTGTAATTAATTCAATCATCTGAGTACATTTATCATAGAACTGGAAGTTCACATAATAAATATATCATTTCTCATTAATCTGAGGTTGTTTATATAACAACAAATGTAACAAAGGAGTCTTGCAATTGTGTCATGAGCAATCTCTTTCCTTACAGAGTTTAGCTAAGCTGACATAAATCTATATGTTAGTAGACCTTGCTTTATCAGTACAGAATGTGTGCAGAAATGCCTATGATTTGTTTCTATGAAAATGCGAATCAAAGCATGGTTTTGTGAAGTCTGGGTTCCTAGAATCTTGTACTCAATAAAAAGATTGTAAAAGTGTCTGCTTCTTTAGTACTTTGTCCTTGTACCCATGAGTAGAGACTGGAGGTCTTTTTAAATATATGGAGCCATTTGCTGCGCATCCAGTGAAGGGTGGTATTTTTCTTTCAGCCTCTGATGCTTTGTCCTGCTTTCTCCTGCCCTGGTACATCTAGTCACTTCAAAAATCATACACATGTCACAGACCACATAAAACTCACTTAATTCCTCTCTAGCACTGAACCCTCCTTTCTGCTGTTAGCCCCCAGAAAATTGATTTGGAAGGATTAAAATATGCTCATTCTACAGCATTAGAGAAGAATGCTGGGATCAGCTTCACCTCTGTAGATTGGATATCCCTGCCTACTGACTCTAAGCTGCATGAAAATGAATATTAGGACATTTTCAGAAAAAAATGTTTGTTTGTTTGTTTTGTTTATGCTAAACCCATTCAGAGACAAATCCTTTGTCTCTGTTGCTTGTTTCTAGTCCTTTCAATGATTAGGTTCTAGTTTACTTGTTTACTCTTAAAAATGTAGGGAAAAGAGGAAGCAGAGGGGCAGGGCAGAACAACTGCTCTACAGAAGAACTGCTCTACAGTCTTCACTAACAGTAGTGTTAATTGGTAATTATAAGGCAGCAGTGTTTTTATTGCTGTCCTCACAGCTGTGGATCTCACCAAGGTCACTGTGTCTTCATTGTATCATTACTTGGACAAAAATGAATGGGACATTTCAATATGAGCAAAAATATAGAATTAGGAGAATAAGAAAAAAAAATGAAAGGGAGGAAATCCCCATTCACGAAGAACCTGCTTTATGTTATCAGGACTATTAAGGGCTCTCATGTTCATTGTCTTTTAGTTGAAATGCTATAGGAAATAAACAAGTTATAGGGTGAAAAGAAGCCAAATCACCAAAACTGTTACATTTTCACTTTCTGAAGTTCTATGGTGATCCACACAGAAACATTTTTAGATAAATGAATTTGTGATTTTGTTTGAAAAAAATATTGTGTGACCTAGTGTTAAATATTAAATTTATTGTCTTCCTCTGTGGCCTGGCAAGTCTGCAACCCCCAGGGGGAGATGATCAAAGAGCCAGCCATTGAGCTCATGCCAGAGACAGCCCCTGCTTCCCTTACTAGGGACCCCACTTGAATATTGTCTGTTGGCTACATCTGAGCCAGGGGTTTTAGGTCCTCTCCATGAATTGTCCTTGACTGGAGGATCCCTGGGCTCAGTTTTTGTTTTGTTTTTCTTTTTTGGCTCTGTTGGTCTCCTTTTAGAGCTCCTGTCCCCTCCAGGTCTTTCTATTTCCCCCTTCTTTGGGGGAGTGGTATAGTTGGAAGAAGAGGTAGGGAGGGTGGGATTGCGAGGAGATGAGTGAGGGGACCATAGCAGGAAACCAATTGAATAAATTGTAGTAAATGATAACAATAAAAAAGAAAAAAATCAGTAAAACAATAAAAAATACTTGAACAGTGAGAAAATTGCAAAAAAAAATATTGAATTTAGCTCATACAATGTGAAAATTTTACATTTTGATTTCACTTCTATTTTTATTACGTCAACAAAGTATCACTTATACAAATAAGTACTAGTGAACACATGACTGTACCAACTACCAATTAATCAATGCTGCACAGACACTGAATTTTTTAATCTTACATCATCACTCTATGGAGAATACACTATGACCCATGTTAATGATGGTATGAAAAATATAGAAGTCACTTTAATTTACCACAATAGAAAGCTACTAAGTGAATTACGTCATTGAGACTCATGCAGGATCCATTCTTGAGATGTCCAGGAAGCAAACCACTGTACAAACCAAGAACTATCAAGACACCATGGGCTGGAAATGTAGTTAACCTAAATTTATTAAACATAATTTATTAAACAAAGCTAATATAAGACTTAGAGGAAAACAATTTTATATATCTCAGAAAGTGTAATATTGGTTCCGTATAGATTAAAGAAAATAATGTATTTAGAACAAATTTCTCACTATTTTAAATATGACAAATAAAATTTTCTGAAGAGGAAATGGAGTGGGAGAAGGGAGGTGAGGGAAAGCCAGGAAGAGTGTAGGTAGAAATTGTGGTTGGGATATATTGTATGAGAGAAGAATCTAATTTTAATAAAAAAGCATACTAATGTGATACACACACATACACGTTTGCATTACTGTTTTTATTATGCTGGGTTTGCTGTTTTTTTTTTTTGTTGTTGTTGTTTTGTTTTGTTTTTCCTCATTTCATACAATGGGGAAATAATAAGGTAGTAGTAAAAGTACGTACATATATATTACATTTGACAGTCTTGAGGCTTCAGTGTTGTGGTATATGTGAAAGTGTTCATAGACAGAACAGTGCTTGCTAAACTGTTCTATCTAAACAAATAAAAAGAAACATTAAAAATCAGTTTTCCAAATCCTAGTTATACCATAATAACAAATAATATACTATTTGCAATAATTGAGTGTCCTCTATTGATACACTGTGAAGGTTCATAACATGAAAGATGATCAAGGAAAAAATAATCATGAATTATATGTTCATCTATAATTTGAAATAACAAGGTAGGTTAAGGGGTACATTAAAAGACTTCAAAATTTGTTGTGTGATATGTGAAGAGTTGCATGCTCAGATCAGCACTTCTATGTTGCAACTAACTGTGTGGTATGAATGTATATTTAACCTTGGCTCAACTACTAAATGGAGACTGTAATGCTTAGTTATTATGATCCAATAAAGCAGGTCAATATGTAAGATGTTAAGTCAGTGGCTGGCTCATTGACCTTTCTCCCCCCGCCCCCCCTCCGAAGGAGGAGCACCCTTGCTAGGCCACAGAGGAGGACTTTGCAGACAGTCCTGATGAGACCTGATAAGCTAGGGTCAGATGGAAGGGGAGGAGGACCTCCCCTATCAGTGGACTTGGGGAGGGGCAGGGAGGAGATGAGGGAGGGAGGGTGAGATTGGGAGGGAATGTGGGAGGAGTCTTCAGCTGGGATGCAAAGTAAATAAACTGTATTTAATATAAAAAATAAAAATTTAATTAAAAAATTAGATAATTAAGTGTATGCAGCTTTTTTCTATTTCTATTAATATCTATAAATATTTTATATTATTTTAAAATATTATATAACATATATTACATTAAATATTTATAATATTTATATTAATATAATATCTATTAATATCTATTAATATTTTACTGAATTATATTTTGTGTAGTAAGCCTAACGTGCCTGTTGTGAATTTCAAATGAATAAAGGTAAATAAATGTTTATTAAATGAAGGACTTTCAGGAAACACAATGAAATAAACAAGAGTTCATTAATCGTTATTTGCTTGAGAAATATCTATTTTTTTCATTCAAGTAGAACCTTTCACTTATTTATTGAATGTATCATTCAACAAATTTTATTTAAAATTACTGAGAACTTTAATATTACTCCAAAATGACACATGCTACTGGTAAAGGTATCTTATTACAGTGGTGTTATTCATTTTAAACTATGAAACTTATTAAAGGTGATTCATTGCCCTCAATTTGTATGTTCACTTTCTTGAATTTATTTATTTTACTCTATGTGTGTGAGGTTTAGTTTCCTTCCATGTGTGGTAACACATGCATGGCTAGAAGAGGGCATCAGTTCCCTTGAGACTGGAATCATGAATTGTTGCAAGCCACTGTGTGGGAGCTGGTAAATAAGTCCAGTTCCTCTGTCAGAGCAACAAATGTGCCTAATGGCCGGGCCATCTCCTCCGCATTACATGTTGGTTCTCTTGACAAGAGACTCAAGATAAAACTTGAATATTTGTGAAATGTGAAATTTAAATGTAATACAATGTAATTATTAAATTGTGTGTCTATTATTAAAATGTTCACTGAAATCTTAAGGCTAACTTCCAGTTTCATCTTCCTTGATGAATAACACAATCTTAAGGTGAAATATGACTATTTGAAAGTGTGTACACAGATGTCTTTTTCCACATGTTTAGGGATAAAAACAAACAAAACGAAACAAAAAAAAATATAACACTTCCAAAACACCCACTCTAATCGGTATGAAAATTAAATCCCTAAAAAATAATTATATGTATAATATAAACATACACACATATGTTATATACATATATACAATATACATTTAATGCATATTATAAATACATTTATAATTCTTACAGATATATGGCAAGCATGTTGAAATGATTATGATTTTATAATCCTTCTACACACATAATTTTGAATAAATTAATGCAATCATACACTACTGAGAAGAAAATGTAGGTCAATAACAGAAAGAATTAGGACTCTTCTTAGAAAAGGATAAAAACATATTGTAATATAATAATTCATTCCAAGTAATCCTCTTGTAGAAAGTTGCAAGGAACATAAAAACTCTTTGTAATTCAAATTTTATTTTTATAATGTAGAGATTGAAGCTGAAATTAAACATGATCAACTTTGATACTGATATCTAGACACTGACAAAAATTAAGAATAGAGATCATTAGACATCATATATATTACAGAATGTATAGAAACATACATATATGTATAGAAACATATATATATATGTGTGTGTGTGTGTGTGTGTGTATCTATTCAGGTAACAGTGAATGGATTCAGAAGGTTGTATTTGTACTGTATGCTGATTACTTTTTATGTATTTGTAAAGACAGACAGTGGTTAAAAATCAGGAGGCCTTCAATTTAAGGGCTGTTGGGCACGACAGAAGTGCAGAGGAGTGAAAGGGATCAATAATGTAATTATATTTGCAATCTTTTTAAAATTAATGATAATAAGAAAGAATAGAGATCACAATAGAATGTGCTTCTTTGTGCTTGATTTATTACAACTCTAAATTCTGTTTTGAAGACCTAATGAAGATAGAAAACTGGTAGAGTCTAAGGGTTCAGTAGCATCACTGTCATCATGTCTGTGTTGTACACATACAACATGCCAGGTTTTTGTAAGAAGAGAGTAAAAAGAGATGTGCTATACAGTCATTATATAGTCAGAAAATAATGGCCCTTGACTGAATCTTAATTGAGTCTGGAAATTTGAAGAATTAATTGAAGATTCATTTCTCCATATTTGGACCAAGTATTTTTAATATATCAGGATGTCTGTCTTTCCACACATAATGATAGAAAATGTAATTTACATTATTTCCCAGAGTTCTGACTATATTGATGTTTATAGGAGAGTCATTATTATTAGATGTTCTACTAAAATTTTATCAATGTAGTACCCTCCTTATTACTATCTAAGGAAATAAAAATGTTCATTATAAATTATTAGGCTTATGACATGAACATATTCCTTTTACTGTATTAAACACTTATTAGGTAAGTGTTAAACGTGTGTGTGTGTGTGTGTGTGTGTGTGTGTGTGTGTGTGTGTGTGTTTATGGGAGAGAGAGGGGGAATAGTTGTGATACACAGTTGCCATGTCTGTAAGAGATGTTCCTAAATTAATTTTACCCTTATTGGCAGTTTAGCAGTAAGCTATTACTTATTTTTATTAGCAAATTGGCAGTCTGTTCAGTCTGCTTTCATGCAGGATGTCTCATGCTCTACAGAATGATCGGTAAAGGGCACTTACTCTGAGGAAAGCGAGGTGGGTTGTCATTGACATCTGTCAGCGTGATGTTCACTGTGGTGGTTCCGGACAGTCCACCCATCTGGCCACCCATGTCCTTGGCTTGAATGACCACCTGGTACTGTTCCCTGTTCTCTCTGTTCATGTTTGGCAGAGCTGTCCTGATGATACCTTTAGGAAATACAAATTCTGTGTCATCCTAATGTGTAGTAACGTTCAAATTAACCAAGTATCACATTGATGATACATATGTATATATATACACACACATATACATAATTATAAAACTAATTTTATGCAAGTCTTTAAAATTTGTTTTGTTTGCTATCCTCTAGTAGTGCATATGCACTATGATGATCTAAACTCATATATATATATATGAGTTTAGATCATTATAAACTCATATATTATATATTTTATATATTATTATATATTATATATTATATAATATATTATTATATAATAATATAATAAAATTATATATTATAATTATAAATTATAATTTATAATATATAAATATTATATATAATTATAATATATATTATATATAATGTTATATATATAATATATAATAAAATTATATTTTATTATATATATATGAGTTTAGATCATTATAGTGCATATGCATATATGTGCATATATATATCCCAAGCAGTCACATTAGTATTAGTTCAATCATTTATTTACTTTGAATTTTTAAATACACAGTTATAGGCTGGGCATAAGTCTCAGTCAGTGAAGTGCTTTGCATACATACATGAAGACATGATTTTAATCCTAAGCTCCCAAATCATGACAGCAAGGTCTTGTCAACCCAACTCAAGGAGTGGGGAAAACCCCAGGAAATTTCTGGGATCTTCTGTCCATGTTCTTTGGAAAAACTATTGAGGTTCAGTTCAGTGGAAGACATTGTCTTTAAAAACAGCATTTATGTCTATTAAAAATTATACTTTATGTCCCATTCTGGACTCTATATATCTGCATAGATGTATACATATGTTCTTACACACATGAACACACATACATAAAAAAATATACAGAGTGGCACTGTCACTCTTTTGAGTGTGTTAATCCTTAGGTTTTATTTTGTTCTCCCATTTATACTTGCAAAGACCACAAATATGGTAACATCAGCAAACATCAACACATCGTGCCTGACCTGTTTCTGGCTCCACAGAGAAATAAGGCTGCCCTTGCAGTATGCTGTAAATGACTCTGGCACTGTTTCCATATGAAGGGTCATCGGCATCTGAAGCTGTGACTTGCACCACAGAAGTACCTGAAGTATCCAAATTCAGCTTAGTTCTGCACAGCACCAGAAGGAGGAGCAAACGTACTTGTTTTCATTGAAGACTTGCGTGATTTGGGGCTTTAAAAATGACCACTTTACCAAATTATTAATACAGTTGAATGATAGGTATAGATAAATGTTTACAGTGTTGCAAACGAATCCTAAGTTCAACTTAAAATGTGCTATTGAAGCAAAAGGTATATGCTTATGCACAAAACAGATACTGTTGCAAGCATGGTCCCTTTACAAATTTGAAGCCTGATATTAAAATAAAATTTCAAATAGACTTCTTTCCTGTAAAGGGAACATCTGAATCTCAAAGGAGTAAGTATATTCTTTCTCCCTCTGCACTAATTAACTTTAAAAAATAATTAACAACTGCTCTAGAATACAATTTTATGAATAGATTGAAATCTAAATTTAGAAACAATCTAAGGTGACCCCACATTCCCAGATCTGTCTGAAAGGGTTCATAATATCTATAAGGATTTGTTCTTAGTGATCATCCAAAGTTCCTTGGGGTTTAGAAAACTGCAAAAAACATCCCAAGAAAATTGTTTTGAGAAATATAACAATTTGCTTACTTCTGATAACTTACTTTTAAAATACCGAAGGTTACTATTTAAAAAGATACCTTTTTAGTTTAAACAAATTTATATATATATGGAAAATTTGATTTTATGAAACCCAAGTACATCTCACTCTAAAAATGTTATCAGGCTTTCCTGAAGTTTGAATACATTAAGTATTCAATAAAAATCAAGTATTTACATTTTTCTCATCAATATGTGATATTTATTAATGTTAAAATACATTCCATTTTCTTAGACATTACAATTTTATCTTTTAAAATATATATTTCACAGTCAAATATTATTATTCTCTAATATTATATGAATATGAGTTTACAGTGGTGTTATTTAAATATGAAAAATTTACAGCAGTTTTTAATATGTATATATTAAAAGGTTCTTTCAATATTTAAGAAAATTGGAGCTAATCAAGACTTTCATTTGAACATATAAATAATCTGAGAGAAACAATGTCTTATTCCTGGTGTGCCGGCTATACCACTTCCTGGTCTATAGCACGAACTAACTCTCTAATGATCTATTCCTGCAGCTTTTCTGTTAGAGAACTCAAAAATTCTAAAGTATGGTCTTGTTAAACATGTATAGACATTTTTTCTTGTTTTCTGAACATGAAACTGTATAATAACTATTGAAATATTTTGTATTATTAGGTTTCAGGAATAATCTGATGATTATTTAAATATGCATCAGTCATATGCATATACTATGTCACTTAAGGAACTAAATATTCAGTATCTGTAAGGGGCCAAGGATCTGGTACCCTGTGGACAGAAAGAAGCATAATCCTAAGACATTTGACTTCCGGATCTTACATGCTTGCCACTAAAGTCCAAATGACAAGTTTCATTGCATTCTTCTCTACTGAAACTTAGAGGTATTTTCTGGATTATTGTGGAGGTCTACCTGAGTATGGAGTGAAGATCTGCAAGTCCACGAGACATGTAAAATGCATTAATATATTTTTCTCACTCATTTTTCTTACAAAATATATAAGCATTATGGGTCAAAATGAAAAAGGTGATCTAAATTAATTAAACACAACATTGCAAGGATTATTTGAAATTACTTTTATAGTTTTCATATGTCATAAATATTGTAAACGCACTTACCTACAACGGACATTTCGGGAACACTAGCTGTATAAACTTCTTCTGGGAATGTGGGCTCATTGTCATTGATATCATGGATTTTGATCACAAATTCCGACTCTGGTTCTACAGGCCTCAGAGTTCTTCTGTTAATAGCTTGTGCACGTAGAGTATAAAAGGCCTTTTCCTCCCTATCAATTCTTCGTGTGGCATGAATATCACCTGTTTTTTCATCAATAATAAAAAGAGTACCAGCTCCATCTCCAGATAAAATATATTTGAGCGATCCATCTCCTTTATCTTGGTCTGAGTGGAGCTAGAAGAAATAAAAATGAGCATTTCCATGATAATGTCTAAAGAAGCACAGGGGTAAAGAATACAGGGACAGTCCTTCTAATACCACCAAAAATAATGGGGTCAGTATTCTCAGTTCTACAAATCAAAACTGAGTAAATTTATCATTCTCAAGCACCAGCAAAAGCTTTTCATGTAGCATTGTGATTATTTTTATTCTAAAAAGAATAAATATAATATATATATATATTATATTATATATTATATATATATTATATATATAATCCAAAGTTAAAATAAGGTCCTTTCCCTGCTTGGTAAATAATCATTTTTAGGAACAAATAAAGTTTGATAAAGACATCAATCATGAGGGTGTAAACATCATACTTTCATTTCTATCTGGAAATGCAAGGTTCTCATTTTGTACAGGAAATTGAGCTCCTATCAACTTATTATTGGTTACATTTGTTCTTTGTAATTACTAACATCTTAGGATGTTTGAGTCTTTCAAACACATGTAAGATAGACTCCAAATGTAGCAATAATAAACATAATGTTTGATTTCATATAAAAAATACCAACTACCTTACAAATATATTTTAGGTTTCAGAACAGAGTATAGATATCTATCTATGTAACACAGGTACATACACACTAAACAATAAATAAAATGAATTATAAAATAAAATATGTTCTAACCCTGTACCTTGTCAAACTGTCTTCTGAAAATCTGCAAAGGGCAAGACTATGACTACCTTTACTGTGCCTATAGCAGAAGCACACCAAGCCTTTCAGAAATAATTTCATCACACTTGGGATCATGTGCACATATCAGCCTATTTTGCATGTTACTACAGCTGAATTGTAGACCCAGAAATTTCGCAGGAAGAATTCTTCCTGAAATGTTTTTCAAAGGTATCCTTAAAAGAAGCCAGCTAGGTTTGGCGATGCACGGCTCAGTAAGTTCAGGCTTTGAGAGAGACTGAACTGGAAATCCTTCCAGGGCTAACAAATGAACTCTAGGTTGTTGAGTCCTGGGAAATAATGGGTCTTAAGTACCTTCCAGATAATGTAGCAGTACAAAGGATAACACACTAATCCAAAGCCCTTCTCATGGGATTCTTAGGCTGCAGAAGAAACGTGTTCATATCAAGAATATAAATTATTTTGAAGTATCTATGATTAGAACTATGTCTTCAGTTGTACCATTGCGCCATTGGTATTGTATATGCCATGATTACAATTTTAGCATTTACAAGAAAATGATTTGCCGGGAGCCAAAGCTATCTACTGAAGCCAAAGTCAAACAGTGAGCCAAAGCTATCTAGTGGAGACAAAACTATTTACTAAAGCCAAAGTCAAGTAGTGAGCAAAGGTCATTTAGTGGAGACCTAAAGCTATTTAGTTGAAGAGTTACCTAGGACCCCAAATCATAGGTGATAGATTGTGAGAACATCTGTCTGTTAGTTTTAGAGCATCCGTGAGATAGCTTAAGAAAACATCCTTACAGCATCTTGCAGGTGCAATATTTAACCCATGAAAGCACTCTTCCTATCTCCTGCAGCAGTAAATTAACCTTCCCCCCTTTCCTGCCTTCTCCCTATATAAGTTGGGTAAAAATTTCTAATAAACAGAAACCTTGATCAGATGAACAGACTTGGCTTTCATTCCTGCGTCTCTTGTTCCTTTTCCCCCCATTCCTTCCAATCTCTCCACCTTAGGAACCCCATTGAAGCACCGCGGGTCGGTGAAATGATTTTTTTTTTTAATTTTACTTAATAATATACCTACTCTTTTTGCTTTCTTAATATTTGACTACAAACTTCATATGCAAGGGAGAGTGAAAAATGGGGAAGGAATTTTAACTGGGGAAAGAAATTGTGTAAGGCTCTGAGACTCGCTGAAGGAAGACCACAAACTCAAATAGTATATAAAAACAAAGAGTGTTTATTCTGCAGAGACAACTAGCATTCAGGGATCAACCATTCATACAAAATGGTGACCCTGGGAGGATCTCACAGGCTCTTTTTAAAGCCAGCTAGGTGAGTTCCAGTCTCAGTTATGTAAATGTTATCAGGATTTGTTGGAATGGTTACCTCATATAGCCCCAGGCCAGATGTTAGGTCAGTTGCTGATTGGTTGCTCATCTCCTGTGTTTTTGTTTTCCAGGAACTCCTCAAGCAAGAAATGGGGAAAGGTGGCAATAACTTTAGCCTAGCTTTGGGCCCAGTCTCAAAATGCAGTTAGTCAGGTCCTCTCAGTGGGAGACTAAGGTAGAGAAGAGGTTGGGAAAGAATAGCTACCCACTCCCCAGGATTTTTTTTTTAAGCAATATGAAAACACTATTAAGAAAGATTCATACATGTGTATATTCATATAAAAGTGTTTAATTAGAGTTTCCCTATGCCAGGAAATTTTGTTCATTCCAGAAGTCACAGGTTGCCAAATAAAAAACCCAGTGCCAGGTTTGTGATAACTCCCTTCAAGTTCTTTGTCAGAAGTGTCTAGAGACTCCCAAGGCAAGAAAATATATTTATGCTGCTATTAGATACTCAAGATAACTTGATGGTAAGAGCTGTTGCTGAAGACACCACACACATTGTCTCTGGACATGGAGAAATCAAGCTGGTCCTGAAGCTTCTTCCCTGTTGGCTAGCTCTCATAATACTGGACAGTGCTGTGCATGATACAAAGTAAATGAATTGCTATAAATAAAATTGAAAAAATAAATAATAGATCTAAAAAAAGGAATGTCTTTAAAAATCCGTTGAGGCAGAGTTTTCCACAGCATAGGAGTTGCTAGGCCGACAGTTCGGCAGCAGTAGCTTGCACACTAGGCTGCACAGCACCTTCTGAAATGGAGCAGAGTCGAAACTCTTGCAAAGCTGTGAGCCTACTCTGCTGAACTAATTCCCAGAATGGCAAGATTGTGCCCATGGATGCAGTAGTGCATGACTCGTATTTAAGAAGGAAACACATGCCCAATACGGCAGATCTGGACAAACACCTACTATTAGTGTGCTCAGAGGCCCAGGGTTGAACCTACTATTTTATTTTGTAAATGGACACGGTATTAAGTTGTCCACTAAATTCACTTCTTTCTCCTCACAGATTAGTGAAACTCTCAGACTTCACCTGAAAAAAATCAGTCTTTTTGCAGCGGATGGTGGTTAACAAAGAAACTCGGAACTCAGCAAACTTCAGAAAATTAGTGATGCTTGAGGGCTTAGACACAAATAAGATATTGTTTAATACCCTCTCTCCAAAGATGAATGGCCATCACAGAAGAAGGGTGAGGTAGTAAGAGGCCAGAGGGCGCCAGAGGAAAACAGTGTCTTCTAGAAATAGTAGGATCATTGCACTTGAGAGACCAAAGTGACAGCTATCCTTAAAACCTAGAGTAAGTAGGTGCGGTAAAGTAGTTAGTAATGCCCTGAGGGGAGAGCTACCTCGCTGCATTCTTTCCCCACCCACTAGAGATACGGTTGCTAGGAAACTGGACCATCCCCCTAGGGAGGGACACCTGGTCATTAATGGCCTGGGAACCTTCCTATAGCCAATCGATTCAAAATGTAGCATTTTGACCAATAGATGCTTGCCAGGCAGGAATTGCCCCTGCCTTGGGTATGCTGGGAGGGACCAGAATCTATAAATCACCCAACTAACCTGGGCATGCGCACTCAGCTCCCACCACTTCGGCGGTGGAGCTGTGTAGGCCCAAGCTACAGCTTGTAATTTACAATAAAAAGACCCTCATGTGTTTTGCAACGGAGTAGATTCCTGTAGATCTTTTGGGGGCTCGGGAACTGGGTATAACACACTCAAAAACTTACAGAAGCTGTGGTTGACTTTGCAAAACCTGCACAAGATCAAGCCATTTGATAGAATAAAGTGGAAATGGAAGTGGTTCAGAGGCCCCGACCATTAACTGAAGATCTGTGCACAGCTAACAGGAGAAGGAGGTTAATTTCTTGAAGGGTGATGGTGTCTTGTAGGTCATGCTTACATAGTAACCACATCTTTGATGTCATCTGACTCGTCCCAAAATGGGATACTTTTACTGCATGTGTAGCTACTTGGAAAAAACCATGAGAAGAGTAAGCCCAGGAAGTATCTGTTATTAAACAAGAAACCCTCAGAAGTCATATATGAGTGTGTAGTCCAGGAATCACTCTCAAGAAGTCAAGAGATTGATGGTTATTAGTATCCAAAAATGTACCCGGTTGCTCAGGAACTCTCCAATTACATGCATTTGCAACATTGTGGTCACCTTCCCAGTGGCAGCTATAAGCATTACAGATTTCTCATTTAGTCTGAGAAACAACAACCAAATGTTATTGGTGTTATCAATCACCAGACCACACAGCACTGTGGTTCACAATAGACAATTTTAGTTTTATTAGCTTTCAATTCAATTATTTTAATTTGAATTTTCCTTATAATCAGGTACTTTTATAAGCAAATGAAAAAGTCTAGCTATGTTCTACGGAAGACCCAAAGGAGACATGCAAAAGAAGTACACGGAGAACACCCTAAACAATTCACAGGAGTGAGTGCGGATCTATTAAACGTGTAATATCTAAGTTACCATACTGAAACTGTACTGAATACAATTTTCAAACTGAAGAAATTCTAACTTCTGCAAAGTTTGTATCTTAGAACAGTAGGTGAATATGCAGCATATATCTGAGGCGTAGATACATACAAGGCAAGAAGTTCATGATTTAAAGTGGTTCTGCTCAATTCTCAATTTCATATGGAAAAACAAAAAAACCTAGAATTGCTAAAACAATCCTCCAGATTAACAGATAATCTGGAGGTATCTCTGTTCCTCATCTCAAGCTGTACTACAAAGCAACAGTAAACAAACAAACAAAAAACCTGTATGGTACTGGCATAAAAACAGAATGGTGGATCAATGGAATCAAATAGAAGACCCAGAAATAAACCCACACAACTACAGATACTTGATGTTCGACAAAGAAGCCAAACCGATACAATGGAAAAAAAGATAGTTTCTTAAACAAATGGTCCTGGGCTAACTGGATGTCTACTTGTAAAAACAAAAATGCAAATAGATCCGTATTTATCACCCTGCACAAAAGTAAAGTCCAAGTGGATCAAAGACATCAACATAAAACAAGACACAATAAACCTAATAAAAGAAAATATGTGGAAGAGCTTTGAACTCCTTGACACAGGAGACAACTTCCTGACCAGAACACCAACAGTACAGGCTCTAAGGTTAACAATCAATAAATGGGACCTCATGAAACTGAAAATCTTCTGTAAAGCAAAGGACACTGTCATCAGAATAAAACAACAGCCTACAAACTGGGAAAGGAACTTCACCAACCCTTTATCTGACACAGGGCTAATATCCAGAATATATAAATAACTCAAGAAATTAAACACCAACAAACCGAATAATCCAATTAAAAAATTGGGTGCAGAGCTAAACAGAATTTTCAATAGAGGAATATTGAATGGCAAAAAAATACTTAAAGAGATGTTCAATGTCCTTAGTCATCAGGGAAATGAAAAATAAAAAAAAAAAAAAGGAGCCTGAAATTTCATCTTACACCCATCAGAATGGCTAAGATCAAAAACTCAATGGATGACTCATGCTGGAGAGGATGTGGAGAAGGAAATCCTCTTCCATTGCTGGTAGGAATGTAAACTTGTACAACCACTTTGGAAATCAATGTGGAGTTTTCTCAGACAATTAGGAATAGTGTCTTTCAAGATCCAGCTATACCACTCCTAGGCATATATCCAAAATATGCTCAAGTACACAACAAGGGTATTTGTTCAACCATGTTCATAGCAACTTTATTCATAATAGTCAGAATCTGGAAACAACCTAGATGTCCCTCAACAGAGGAATGGATACACAAATTGTCATATATTTACACACTGGAATACACCATAACATTTTTAGGCAAATGGTGAGAACTAGAAAAGATCATCTTGAGTGAGGTAACCCAAAAGTAGAAAGACACAAATAGCATATACTCACTTAAAAGTGGATATTGGACATGTACCATACTAAAATCTGTATACCTAAAGAAGCTAAGTAAGAAGGAGGAGCCTACGGTAGTTGCTCAATCCCAATTTTGAAAGGCAAAAGGGATAGACATCAGAAGCAGGAAAAAACAGGGATCAGGACAGGAGCCTACTACAGAGGGTCTATGAAAGACTCTACCAGGCAGGGTATTAAAGCAGATGCTGAGACTCATAGCCAAACTTTAGGCAGAGTGCAGAGAATCTTATGGAAGAATGGGGAGATAGAAAGACCTGGAGGGGACAGGAGCTCCACAAAGAGAGCAACAGAGCCAAAAAAATCTGGACCCAGGGGTCTTTGCAGAGACCGGATGCTCCAATTAAGGACCATGCATGGAGAGAACCTAGAACTCCTCTCAGATGTAGCCCATAGCAGCTCTGTCTCCAAGTGGGTTCCCAATTAAGGTGATCAGAGGATGTCTCTGGCATGAATTCTGTGTCTAGCTGTTAGATACCCCTCTCTGGGAGGGGTGCAGCCTTACCAGGCCACAGAGGAAGATAATGCAACCAATCCTGAGGAGACCTGATAGGCTAGGGTCAGATGGTAGGGGAGGAGAACCTCTTCTCTCAGTGGACTGGGGGAGGAGCAGGGGAAAGGGAGAGGGAGAGAGGGTGGGATTGGGAGGGGATAAGAGAGAGAGCTACAGATGCAATACAATGTGAAGAAATTGTAATACATAAGTTAATTAATTAATAAAAAAACACAAAGTGGTTCTGCTACTCTAATCAGTGAAGCGTGCAAAAGAAAAGATTTTCAGATTATACATTTAGACAGTGGGTTTTGGATTTTTATAAAGCTGGATTTATACCTTCCCTTGGACTACAGAGAGTGAAAATTAAATCTTGTAATTGGACTACATAGTATGGAAGTTTCTGTTGGATTAGGAAATTGAACATGGTAGCAGCAAACTAAAGGAGGGGAGGGGTGCAGGTCAGACTGTGGTTTTAAGGATCTGAAAATGAAAAGAAATCTACTATGTCTAACAAGAAAACAGGAATATAATTAAGAGAAGCAATTGGCAGCTATAAATGTAGCACTATACATGTTTAGAAGATACGCATAGAATACGTTTTTACTCAACTATTAGGTTTTATATTATTGGTGAATTTCTTTATTTATTTTTCTTTCAGTGGGGAAGAATGAACACACTGATAACTATCGCTGGAATAAAGATAAAAATTTGGGTGATTAAGTCCTTAATTCTAGCTTATGGTATAAAACATTACTTCAAAATGCTTGAATAAAACAAAAAGGGACTGTTTATTTTGGCTTAGCTGAACTTTTAATTCTCCTAAAACGTGGGTAATTAACCCCTTTCATGGGCAAAACTAATGTGTTGCAAAGGCATTTTCTAATTGGCATTTCAGTGTCAATGGTTTCATTAGATTCAGAAAGAAACAAATCAACAAAATTTAATTAGTTTTTATCTAGTCTTCCCATAACCAAGTCTTCTATTATTTTCTTTCACAACAATAGGATTTTGTTGTTCGTTTCCTTTGACACATTTTTAATCAATCATAATTTGTTGTTGAACAGTTTTACATAAGTTCATAATGCATAATGACCACTCTTGCTCCCCACCCACCCTTTTCTTTGTGTCATTCTTTTCCACCCCACACCCCTCTCTCTCCTTTACAAGTTTACTAATTTTGTTTATGACCTATTGGTTTTATCTAGGACTGTCTCTTTGATTGAGGATTTTGTGGATATCCTATAGAGCCCAGAAAACTCAGCAGTAGGTAAACACTTCTCATCACAGAGTCTATAGGTAGCCAATAGAACTTTAGCAAAGGGGAGCCTATAATTGTACCCTTAGCCCATGACTAATTGTTGACAGGGCCAGGTTTGTATGGGTCCAGTGTGAATAACTGTAAGTTATTCTATAAGTTAATGCCTGCAGCAGTTGTACTGAGTCTAGAGGGTGGTTGTAAGAAGCTGCCTTTACTAGTTCACTTCATGTGGAAAACTTTTCTACATTTTCCCCAGTATTGTTTCTTTCCATTGACCTTATACATGAGATAAAATACTATTTCTCATACCAAATTATTTTACTGAGATTGTATACAAGTTAGTCTCTTATAATTTATTGCTTTCACATCATTTGTACATTTTTACATATTAGGCATCGATATTTAAATTTATTTAATTCAATTGAACTGAATCATTTATTTATGGTGTGAGGAGTTAGGGTCAATTATTCATATGATCAAAAACTTAGAGCATCAACTTTCAAAGAAAAAAAATTATATGTGTTTATATTTCATTATTTTATTATGTGAGATAGAAGTTTTCTTTACACACACACACACACGCACACACAAAGAAAAAGAAATGAAAAGGATTAAAAAGAAAAGAAAAAAGAGAGATTATTATGGCTTTAGCTCTGCAGCAACACCTGTTTTCCGGTGTGAAACATTTGGCCACAAATCTTTAAGAAGAATTTTATGTTAATACTGACCTTTCCTTTCCTTGAGGAAAGCCTATTAAAAATTCACAACCTGCTGTGTTCCTTGTAAATTCACTAGCAGATAAAGGACATGGCAAGATACATGACAACTAATGAAAATAGGACAACTGCTACTGTACTGCACATTTAAAAGTAATTTCCAAATTCCTTAACTTTTTAACTCAGAGAAGTTTAATTAAATTAGATTATTGTACTTTTTATGATGATTAGTTTAATATTTTACATGTAGGCAATGTATAGAGGTTAAAAAATTCACAAATAAAAATTAAGGATTGCTTGGCACTTTGAAATGTAGCATA
This sequence comes from Psammomys obesus, assembly GCF_907164565.1. Lineage (NCBI taxonomy): Eukaryota > Metazoa > Chordata > Mammalia > Rodentia > Muridae > Psammomys > Psammomys obesus. The sequence goes on along the minus strand of NW_026594428.1, from coordinate 4,475,167 downwards.
TTTCTGATATGTTCATACACTCATATTGTTTGTATGAAATAAAGTTTGTAAGCCGAAGGGTATACGGAAATAGACCTTGTTTCAAAACACCTTTTTCATGTAAGAGACAGGGAGATAAATGCTTATCACAAAAGAGTTAAATTAAGGCACGTTTCAGGACAGGTAATATGTGGCTAGAACTTGTTTTAGTTTGGTCTGTTATTCTGTTTTAATCGAGTTCCATGGATTGGCTTGCTCCCAAACAAAAGAAAGGTATGTGTTTCAGTTCTAGATTTGGTGTAGTGGCTTGCATGACTTATGTTCTCAAAACGTTTACATCATTAAGTATTCGGTCCTCTGTTGGTGGTTAGGGCACCTGTGGGAGTTCTCCCTTTGCCTGGGGACATATGACACTTGGTGCTAACTCTGAGGGTTGGTAGCTTTGCCCTGACTTCCACTTGGCTTTCTCCATTGTGGTTGAAAATGTGATTTCTCAGCTTCCTCTTTCAGCCATCAATCCTTCTTCCTGCCATGCCATACATTATGACCAATATAGGAGAAAATCATCTCTTTATATCTGTATTTTGGATCATTGTCTTACAACAGTAATGGAAAAGTAGCTGATATTCTTGAGTTGTCAAGAACCACTGTGCCAGATTGTTTACTGCCTGTGAGGGTTTGCTTCCTTGAGCATGTCTATGTCCTCTTGCTGCTTTTCTATGAAGTATAAAAAGAAAGAAGGTTCTCTTTTGAGACTTGAAGCAACATTGATTTAATTCATGAGAGTGTGTGCTATCTTTTTAATCACTGTGACAAAATACTTAAGATTCTTGACACTTCAAGTATTGCTAAAAAGTGCAAGTTTAAAGTTTTCTGAGACTATTGGAAGAAATTAGCTACAAGCCTCTAAAAAACATTAAAAGTCTAAGTACATACCACCAATGTGCAATTGGTGGGACAGATTACACAGAAGAATAGTAAGGAACGGTTGGAATAGGATAAAACTAAAATCAAGCACAGGACATGTCCAACGTTTGAAGCACAGCGTGGCATGGGGTGGGTTAAGCCAATCTTGTCACTATGCCATTACTATTTTAGTCCAGCCTGCCTCTCTCTTGGCTGTATTTACTCGTTGTCTTCCATTATCTTTGGCAGGCATTTCATGCTCCTCACATTTTAAATGTGCTAGAGTTTTCATTCGGTCTTTGGATTCTTCCCAGCTTCACATCTTACCTTCTCAGGGATTCTGATACTTAGTTTTCACAGTTTTCTTTTAAAGTTTGAGTCTAAGGTGCCACATATCTGTACCTTTTAGATTCTGTGTGTTTCCAGTGTGAGCAGGACATTCATGCCTGCGTCCAGCCCAGTGCTAGCTATATTCCTTTTGAACATAGTTCAATCCTTTTTTGAGTATAGGGGTAAGAAATCATATTGAATAGGATTGTAGGATACAACTTTCTTCATAAACCTATATTTGCAGTTCACTGTAGAGCTCTATATCTTTTAAATGAGAATAACTTTTAATTGAGTATAGATTTTTCATACCCTTGAGCCTGCCATGGGTAGAACTTGACAGCATTCTGAAATGCCCCTTTCCCATTGTGGTGTTATAAATCACTTGGATTCTACTAAGGAACTCAAATATCTTCAGCAGCTTTTTCTTGGCCATATTTTCTTTATATCCCATGTTAGCTGAAAAACTCTATTTTGAAACTTTGGTACTCTGCCTTTTAGTTAATGATTATTGTAAATTTTACTGTATCCAAATAACTATAGCCATTCCGTAGTCTCAATGAGATTATAGTAAAATTAACTCCACCTTGAAACTTCCCACAAAGCCTGAGGACCTGAATAATATGTGCAAAAGTTCATTAACACAGTGTAATATAAATAGCTTAGTCCATTTCCCTGTAGAATATGTGTTCCCATTTGAAATCTCAAGAGTAGTTCACTATCTATATTCTATTGGATTTTCTTAAATTCTCTGGCATCACTCACTAGGCATTGTTTCTAATTTTCTAAATTTTGTCCTAGCTTGCATCTCAAAAACTTTTCAAATTCTTCCCTATTTTCAAAGGCTCTAAACAACACACCCAGATAGTTACAGGAGAAATTTCACTTCAATACCAACACCCTAAATTAGTGAGACCTTAGAAATTTCATGAAAAAAAGAAAAAGAACTATGGCTGACAACAAAATAAAAAGAGGAATTACTTCTTTGCTCACCATTTTAGGGTTTTAAGTTAATGTACTTGGCCAGAGTATATAGGAGAGTACTTTTCAACTCAGGAGACCCAATCAACTTATGCTTTCACAGAGTTCTACAGCTAATAGCTCTCTAACTATTCCTTGTCTTCTGTTTTCCATCTCTTCTTCATTAGCTAACCTATGTCCATCAGTGGAAGAAGCCATTTATCCCTTATATCCAAACTCCCATGATCTAATTGTTTCAACAAACACCCTCACAAACACCACTCAAGTGCAATTCACTGAATTTCTTGATATCTCTTCAGTCAATAAAGTTGAAAATTCTTACTAAATATCACAAGACACTTTCATCTGTATGACCCAGTCACCTCCCAAAGACCCGACCTCCTTACAACAGCATCTTGGCCATCAGAAGTTAGAAATATGTGAAAGATGGCAGGTGACACCTTTATACTTGGGAAGCAGAGGCTTGAGGATCTGTGATTTCAAGGTTAATCTGTTCTATAACGTGAGTTTCAGGACAGCCTAGACTAAACAGAAAAGTCATGTCTTGAAAACCAGAGAGAGAGAGAAGAAATTAGAAATGTGAATTTTTGAGGAAAAAAACACCTTAAAAGCATAGAACATCTTCACTTTTCAATTTCAGGTCACTATTTATTTTCAAGTAACTCAAAATAAGCAAATATATTAAATATCAAAATACTTACCATAATGTAAATAAAGTTTAACTCATTATCAAAGAGATAAGAAATAAAAGTTTATCAAATAATTGTAAAAATAAGTGAGAAGATATATTTAAAAATATTTCTGGATAAAAAGGAGTTCAGGAAAACTAATTATACTATTTCTCTTATAAAAACTTTCACTATTCCAGAATAGTTAACAGGTGTTTAGATATTGATAATTGTTTGATTTGACACCTGTTTAAAGACCGAGGATAGAAAGTGAAGATCACAATTTAATTTGTAACAGACTGAATATTTTAAAGAATTTTTGTTAGTGAACCAAGAGGACTATAGTAAACACTATTTTAGTTTAACAAATTCTCTCTCTCTGCCTCTCTTTCAGTGTGTATGTGTGTGTACATATTAATCTAGAATTTCAGAAACTGTTGAGTAGATTCTCCAACATACACCACTAATTTTATGCTCCATTTTCTTATAAACAACTGGGATGTTTTATACTTATTTTTAAAAAATCAGGAATGTGACAAATATGACATTATGCACAGGTGTCGTCAACATTTGCATAATGCTCTAATTGCTCCAGAAAGTAACATTGCAACAACAACAAAAAAAATGATGCCCTGAATCAAAGAGGCAAATTTGCATCCAATATCCAGATAAAGAAGATCAAGCATCAGAACAACACACACACACACACACACACACAAAAAAAAAAAAAAAAAAAAGGGAAAGCTCAGGAGTAAATATGCATTCATTCTTCTGGTAGAGGCTGGGAACTGAAAGGAGGAAAGGCAGAAACACCTGATGTGGTAGGTTAGCAGAATAAGGAGAATAATCTACTTTGTGTAGCTGTTCTTTCCAGAGCTGTTTTGTAAATGTTCTTGATACAGGAATGCATATCAGCTTTACAAACCTCACTGAAACAATTCTCCATTAAAAAAATTGAAATGGAAAGGAGAGAGAAAAGCAATGAAAAATATCACAAAACTACTACAATGACTTTTAAATGCATCATTCATAGTTTATTTAGACTGATAAGTATACAACAGAACAATTCTTGCAGCTGTGGGGTGGGGGGCAGAAGTGAATATAAAGGATTTAGGTGTTAGACAATAAATAATTTATAAGCAGTGCTTTGAGGATGTGGGGCACCATAAAAAAAGTATAAAAAATCATTGTTTCATCACTATAAAAATATGTCCTAGAGATCTCTTCTAAAAATTAAGCCAATTACACTTGTGACTATGATACAACCTGAGATGATACAGGAGATTTGAGGTCTCTTCTTGAACCATTAAGAATTATCAGAAGAAGGAGAAAAGAGGAAATAAGTCAGGAACCTGACACAGAGGACCTCTGAAAGGTTCTGCCCTGCAGACTATCAATGCAGATGCTGAGACTTATGGACAACCTTTGGGCAGAGTGCAGGGAATCTTAGGAAAGAAGGGGGAAACAGTAAGATCTGGAGAGGACAGGAACTCCACAAGGAGAGCAACAGAAACAAAAAATCTGAGCACAGGGGTCTTTCCTGAGACTGATACTACAACCAAGAACCATGCATGGAGATAACCTAAGACCCCTGAACAGATGTAGCTCATGACAGTTCAGTATCCAAGTGGGTTCCATTGTAATAGGAACAGGGACTGTCTCTGACATGAACTGATTGGCCTGCTCTTTAATTACCTCCCCCTGAGGGGGAAGCAGCATTACCAGGCCAAAGAAGAATACAGCCACTCCTGATGAGACCTAATTGACTAGGATCAGAAGGAAGGAAAAGAAGACCTCCCTTATCAGTGGACTTGGGGAAGGGCATGCATGCAGAGGGTAGAGGATGGGTGGGATTGGGATAGGAGGAGGGAAGGAACCACAGGGGGATACAAAGTGAATAAAGTGTAATTAATAAAGAATATTTAAAAAGACCAAAAAACAAAAAAGAATTTTCCAAATTCTGCTGGTAAGATTTTAAAATGGTAGTTGTGAGAGGATGGATTGAGGATTAATGAACCGAACCCAGTATCAGGAGGCCCCAAAAGAAAGTCTTTTTTTACGTTGAGGTGTTTCTCTCTAAGGCAGGAAAAAAAAATAGTTTTTCTGTTAAACAATGGAACAAACTTTCTAACCTGGTTGGCTTAAGTTACTAACTTGATTTAGCCTAGCATCACAATCCCTCTAGGGATTGTGCATATATCAAATTAGTCTGTAGGCATCTGTATGGAAAATTGCCTTAATTAATAATTGATGTAGGAGGACTGTGGGTGGCATCATCCTAGACAGATGTTCCTGAAAGCTAGTTTAACATAAGCCTGTAAGTGAACCAGTAAGCAGCATTCTCTGCTAGTGCTCTGGCTTCTTGCAATGATAGATTTCCTGGAAGGAAGAAGAGCCGAATAACACCCCTTTGTCCTCTAAAAAATGAACAAACTAACAAAAACCAGGGAATACAAAACCCAAAAAGAAATACCACACTGGATTTTATGGCAGGGAGTTTTCAAGATTCTAAAAGGAACATCTTTTCATGCACCTTGTGAGCCTCACAGTGATATCAGATTATATCAAAGATTTTGCTTTAATTTTTTCCATACACATAGCTATGGTCAAGTAAACATGAAAGGAAATTAAAAGAAGTAGGCTAGTGATCATGGCATTCATTGATGGAATTTATGTAAATATTTCTTCAATTTTATTTCTCTACATTAAGTTGAAGAGAGTGGAGTGCTTCAGGGCTATAGGGGTTTTGGAGAGTGAGGTAATAGAATTTTTATTAAAAGCTCATTGGTTTCTAAAGCTTTTAGAGACACTTTTCCCCTGGAAGCCACAGAGTATAAAGTATAATATATATACCAAGCTAGAGTCTTCCATCTCCCTGTATATTATATGAAGAAGAGAAAACAGGAATGGTGTTTAGATACATGCAGTCACTCTTTGCTTTTGTTATGAGGGCCTATGAGAAACTGAAAAAGAATGAATAGTGATGCTATCCTAGGAACAGTATGCACATTTTTCTTGTTTATTTTTTTATTAATTACAATTTATTCACAATATCCCAGCTGTAGCCCTTCCCATTTATCCTCCCATTCATGCCCTCCCTCACTCTTCTCCTCCCATGCCCCTCCCCCAGTACACTGAGAGGGGAGGTCCTCCTCCCCTTCCATCAAGTCACATCAGGACTGTCTTCATTGTCTTTCTCTGTGGCCAGATAAGGCTGCCCCTCCCCCAAGGGGAAGGTGATCAAAGAGCATGCACATTTTAAAAAATGATGATAAGTGCAGTAAGAAAGAGTACAGAGATCTCCAGAAGGGGCAGGAGAGATGGCTCAGCTGTTTGGAAACCAAGCTCTTTTTCCAGAGGCAGAGTTCAAGTCCCAAAAACCACATGGTGTTTCACAACCACTTGTAGTATTATCTGCTGCCCTCTTCTGGCAGCAGGCATACATGCAGATAGAGCACTCACAGACATAAAATAAATAAATCTTATTAAAAAAAAAAAATCTTAAGCTTAAGTCTTAAGCTATTTAATTATAAAAATTATCTTTTGTCAATTTTCTGTGTTTTCCAGAATCATGAATTGCTTCAGGAAAGTGATGGCTCATTCACTAAATGATATCTTCTTCAAAGGAAGGTGTGATGAAAATTCTGGTTTCTTAAAAATCCCAGTTATGTGTACTCGGGAGGAGATGAGGGAGGGAGGGTGGGATTGGTAGAAAAAGAGGGAGAAGGCTAGGGCTGGGATACAAGTGAATGACCTGGGATTAAAATTAAAAAAAATTAAAAAATGGAAGAAAGCAACAAATAAATATCCTAGTTATATTATGTGAATATGTTTTGATTTAATCTTAGGTGTGAGATATGGGGCTGCTTCCGATTGTCCACTGCCACCATGACTGACATGCTGTAGAAGGAGTGCGTTTTGCCAGCTGCTGATAGTTTACATTTGGAATCTGGGTACTCTTGAAAAGGTGTAAATTCGAGAGCCACAACGTGGCTGCGGCTGCTGCCCCTGCTTCTGTGCTTGATTCTGTTGGTCCCTACAATTGCTGGTTCCTGCTGCTGGTTTTGCTATTGCTGGTTTGCTGGATTTCTGGATTTCTGGATTTTGGGTTGCTGATTGGAGACATTCTGATGATGGAGATTGAACTGCCCCAAAGGAACTCACACCCCTAATCAGCAGGAGGTAGTCTAAAGAGGTCTACACTCTCTTTCCTCTCTAACCTTCTTTCTAGCCTACCTAGTGTTTGGGATTTGGAAGGGATTGAGGTAGAGAAGGGGTGGTACATGTAGAAACTCAATTATGGAGCCAAAAAGCCTGTTTACAGGAAGGTACACATTCACTACACTTACAACTTAGCTTTAACTGCTCTTTGTGACGTATACACCCTATTAAACCTCATTAATTCATAAAATGTCTTATGTGTGCCTTATTACAGAAATAAGTGTTTTCAATTGCTATTGTGTTCCTTGCTTTCTGTATCCAGACTAAACTTCTTAATGTGTGTATATAAATATTCCTATAATTGTCCATGGATTATGTGCAACTGAACAAACTATAGGACTTCACACATACTTAATTTAAAACCTGTAAATATTTTGAAGTATTCCTTTTCCAATATTCTCCTAGATATACAGATCTGCTTATTTGGGGGCTAAGAATAGTGTTTCTAGTCTTTATTAGTGCTACTTTTCACACGACAGAGTACAAGCTTGTTTATATTAGAAATAAATCGACATCAAACTCAAATTCTGCAAAGGTGTTTTAAGAGAAAGAAAATGGATACATTTTATGATTTTTTTTTTTTTTTACAAAGGCATGGAAATTTTGAGTTAAATAAAGTCATCAAAATTACATGGTAAAAATCAGGAACAGTTATTATGTTAAAACTATAATTTTGCAATAAGAATATCTTGTTCTCTGCAGAGATGCAAGGCAGGAAGATCATGAGTGTGTGGCTAATCTGGGACACATCTCAAGATGCTGTCAAAGGCACAGAGAGAAGTAGGATGGGAGATGAGAAGGTAGGAAAAGCAATGTTATTTCTCATCTCTAAGTTCCAATTAAGTAGAAAATTGGACTAATTGGAAAAAGATATGTACATGTTTTAACTGGTAAAAGTATAAACAACACTTTTTTCACTGTTTAAATTTTTATTGAGTTATTGTTTTTTATTATTATCATTTATTACAATTTTATTTTTATCCTGGCTGGGGCCCCCTCCTACATCTCCTCCCAATCCAACCCTCCCTCTCACTTCTCCCCTGCTCTCTTCCCCTAGTCTACTAGTCCACTGATAGAGAAAGTCCTATCAGGACTCTAGCCTATCAGGTCTCATCAGAACTAGTTGCATTGTGTTTCTCTGTGGCCTGGCAAGGTTGCATCCACCAGTGGGAGGTGAATAAAGAGCCTGTCACTGAGTTATTACCAGAGAAAGACCCTGATACCCTCACTTGGGACCCCACTTGGATACTGAGTCTATGGCCTACATCTGAGCCAGGGTTTTAGGTCTTCTCCATGACATTGTCTTCAGTTGGGGTATCAGTCTCTGCAGGGCCACCGGGGATCAGTATTTTTGGCTTTGTTGGTCTCCTTTTGGAACTCATGTCCCCTCCAGGTCTTTCTATATCCCCATTCTTTCATAAGATTCCCTGCACTCTGCCCAAAGTTTGTCTATGTGTCTCAGCCTCTGCTTTGATACCTTGATCAGTAGAGTCTCTCAGAGGCTATCTGTGGTGGGCTCCTGCCCTGTTCCTTGTCTTCTGCTTCCAATGTCTATCACATTTGTCCTTCTGAATGAGGATTTGATATCTTCCCTAGGATCTTCCTTGTTGTTTAGTTTCTTTAGGAGTATAGTTTTTAGTATTTTTATCCTATATAATGTGTCTAATATCTACTTATAAGTGAGCATATACCATACTTATCTTTCTGCTTCTGGGTTATCTCTCTCAAGATGATCTTTTCTAGTTCCCACTATATGCCTGCAAATTTCATGATTTCCTTGTTTTTAATATCTAAGTAGTATACCATTTCGTAATTGTACCAAAATTTATGTATGCATTCCTACGTTGAGGGACTCGTAGGTTGTTTCCAGGTTCTGGCTATTACACATAGAGCTGCTACAAACATGGTTGAGCAAATGTCCTTGTTGCAGAGTTGAGAATATTTTGGATATATGCCTAGGAGTGGTATACCTGGACCTTGAGTTAACACTATTCCTAATTTTCTCAGAAAGCACCAGGTTGGTTTCCAAAGTGGTTGTACTAGGTTATATTCCCACCAACAATGGAGGAGGGTTCCCCTTTCTCCACATCCTCTGCAGCATGTATCATCCCTTGGGTTTTTGAACTTGGACATTCTGGTTGGTGTGAAGTGAAATCACTGAGTCAGTTTGATTTACATGTCCTTAATGACTAAGGATGTTGAATATTTCTTTAAGTGTTTCTCTGCCATTTGATATTCCTCAATTAAGAATTCTGTTTAGCTTTGTACCCCACTTTTTAATTGGATTACTTGGTTTGTTTCTTAAGTTCTTTATATATTCTGGATATTAGCCCTCTGTCAGTTATAGGGTTGGTGAAAATCCTTTCTCACTCTGTAGACTGTCATTTTGTTCTGATGAGAGTATATTTACTTTACAGAAGATTTTCAGTTTCATGGGTTCTCGTTTATTGATTGATGATCTTAGAGCCTATGCTGTTGGTGTTCTGTTCAGAAAGTTGTCTCCTGTGCCAATGAGTTCAAGGCTCTTCCTCACTTTTTCTTCTAACAGGTTTAGTGTGTCTGGTTTTGTTTTGAGTTCTTTGATCCACTTAAACTTTATTTTTGTGCAGAATGGAAATATGGATCTATCTGCATTTTTCTACATGAAGACATCCAGTTAGACCAGCACAATTTGTTGAAGATGCTGTCTTTTTTCTATTGTATTGTTTTGCCATCTTTATAAAAATTCAAGTATCCATGGGTGTGTGGGTTTATTTCTGGATCTCCAATTTCATTGATCTGCCTTTTTGTTTCTATGCCAGTAACATGCAGTTTTTATTACTGTTGCTCTATAGTATAGTTTGAGATCAGGGATGGAGTAACTCCAGAAGATCTGTTGTTGTACAGAATTCCTTTAGTAATTCTGTTCTTTGTTTCATTTTGTTTTGTTTTCCATATCGAGAATTGTTCTGTCAAGGTTTGTAAAGAATTGTGTTGGTATTTTCCTGGGAATTGCTTTGAATCTGTAAAATGCATTTGGTAGGATGGCCATTTTCACTATATTAATCCTACCAATCCATGAGGATTGGAGATATTTCCATCTTCAATTTCTTTCTTTAGAGACTTGAAGTTTTTTTTTGTTTGTTTGTTTGTTTTGTTTTGTTTTTTTGTTTCTTTTTCATACAGGTCTTTCATATGCTAGGTTAGAGTCACACCAAGGTACTTTATATTATTAGTAGCTATTGTAAAGGGTGTTGTTTCCTAATTTCTTTGTCAGCCTTTTTGTCTTTTGTATGCAGGTGGGCTACTGATTTTTCTGAATTAATTTTGTATCCAGCCACTGTGTGCTGAAGGTGTTTATCAGCTGAAGGAGTTCTTTGGTAGAATTTTTGGGTCCTTTATGAGCACTATCATATCATCTGTGAATAGTGATACTTTGACTTCTTCCTCTCCAATGTATATCCGCTTGATATTGTTTAGCTGTCTTAATTCTCTAGTTAAGACTTCAAATACTATTTTGCAGAGATACAGAGAGAGTGGGAGCCATGCCTTGTCCTTGATTTCAGTGGGATTGATTTAAGTTTCTCTCCATTTAGGTTGGTGGTGGCTAAAGGCATGCTGTATATTGCCTTTACTATGTTTAGGTATGTGTCTTTAAACCAAACTTTTAGAAATAAAAATTCAAATTTAGATTTTTCTCTGCAACAGAAAGTTGGGTGACTGTTACCATCTACAAATTATGTTAGAATAATAATTCTAACATATTTTAATTCTAACATAATAATTCTAACATATTTCTAACAAATTATGTTAGAATAATAATTCTAACATAACAAGTTGGGTAGGTAAGCAAGTAAGGATATACCTGGGAAGAGTTGGGTTAGGGAAGTGGATATTCTCAAAAACACAATATAAAAACTTCAAAGAATAAATAAAATAATATTTTTAAATAGATATGGAATAGTATAGGGGCAACTGACATCTATCTGGTAAATCAGCAATTTGCAGACTGTCCTAGTTAGAATTTTGTCAATTTGATACAAGATGGCAGAGGGGAAATCAGGTGAGAATATGTCCTACCACATTGTAATGTGGTCAAGCCTATCAGAGATCTTCTTGAGTAATGATTGATGTAGATGGGCCTTGCCCATTGTGTGGGCCACGCATGGACAGGTGGCCCAGTAGTGTTACGATAGCAGGATGAACAAGCCTGGAAGGCATGCCAGTAAGCTGTGCTCGTCCTTGGCATCAGTTCTTGTCTCCTAGTTCCTGTCTTGAGTTCTTGCCTTGACCTTGTCAGTGATGGTGATGATGGACTATGCAGTGGAAGAAGATTAAATGAACACATTCCTCTCTAAGTTACAATTAGTCATTGAATTTAATCTCAACAATAAAAATTCTAAGATTGACATAGTCTTAAAAGTGAGAAACTTTGGTTTACTTAAGAAGACAGTATTTCTGAAGAAATAATAATTCAAGAGTTCCGAAAGTAAATTGAACAAAAAAGAAACAAACAGATATGCAGTTGAAGAATAAAAATATCTCATAAAGCTTGAGATTTTGTTGAATTATGAGTGTATAGGGATGTTAAGTGCCAGTCTGGCGACTTCTGTAGCAGTATTGTAATTGTCAATTCTGCTACAACTTAATGGTTCTTAAGTTCAAAACATAACATAACAAAATAAAACAAGAATGAATTTTGAACATTTCCCAAAGAATATTCACTGGAAATGGAAGTTTTTTCATATTGAGTATTCCATAGCTATCTAAGGCACTAGTAGAAAGATACAGGGTTAGTCTCTTGTCAAATGTCCACTGCCAGGAGAGAGAAGCAGATTCTTTATCCAAAGTTGAATTGTGGAAGCATACAGCCACCTTCCTACTGGAGAATGTTTTTAACTGTTGGAGCAAAACAAGGAGAAAGGACAGGAAATCATTGATGGAGGATATTAAGGAAATGATGCATTCAGTTGTGAGGACTGGAAAGTCTGTGATTTGTAGTTAATGATGGCAATCTTAAAAGTTCATAAAAACAATAATTGGAACTTGAGGCTGGAGTAAGGGGGTTCCTGCATGTTTAGGGAAAGATGTGGGAGAAAAAAAAAATCTACTAAAACTCAGTTTGTTCAAAACATGACATGATGATATATAATAACTTATCTACTAACTTTAAAATGATAAGGTTTTAAAGTTGATACTGCAACATTGAGTCAGAAATCCAGCCAGGGCTTGTTCATGATTTTTGCTTTCCTCATTTATTGTAAAATCAGGTCAATGGCTTTTCAGAGTTTCCACTGCTTCCAACATGTTCCCAGAGTCTGTAAACTATGCTCCTTATTAATCTCTTAGCATATATTTATGTTACTTTAGGGTTAGCTATATACTATTGAGATATCATTTTGAAATGCAAAGTGTGAATGGTACTACGAAGCTCTTTTTAAAATTAAATTTCAATTTTTATATTAATTACAGTTTATTTACTTTGTATCCCAGCTGTAGTCCCTCCCTCATTACCTTACAATCCCACCCTTTCTCCCTCATTTCCTTCCTGCCTCTCTCTAAGTTCACTGATAGGGGAGGTCTTCCTCCCCTTCCATCTGACCCTAGCTTACTGGTGTGTCCAGGACTGGCTGCAATGTCCTTCTCTGTGGCCTAGCTAGGCTGCTGGATAAGATAAAAAACTTAAGTGACGACACATGCTGGAGAAGTTGTCGAGAAAGGAGAACCCTCCTCCATTGCTGGTGGGAATGTAAACTTTAAAAACCACTTTCGAAATCAATATGGCGCTTTCTCAGACCATTAGGAATAGTGCTTCCTCAAGATCCAGCTATACCACTTCCAGGCATATATCCAAAATATGCTCAAGTACACAACAAGGACATTTGTGCAACCATAGCACAGCTTTCGTTATAATAGCTAGAACCTGGAAACAACCCAGATGTCCCTCAACAGAGGAATGGATACAGAAATTATGGTACATTTACACAATGGAATACTACTAGCAGTTCAAAACAAGGACATGATGAAATTTGCAGGCAAATGGTGGGATCTAGAAAAGATCATCCTGAGTGAGGTATGCCAGAAGCAGAAAGACACACACGGTATATACTCACTTATAAGAGGGTGCTAGACTTATAAGAAAGGATAAATATACTAAAATCTGTACACCTAAAGAAGCTAAACAAGAATAGGTTCTGGGGTAAGATAATCAATCGTCACTTAGAAAGACAAATGGGATGGACATTGGAAGTCGAAGAAAACAAGTAACACAGAGGGCCCCTACCTAGCAGTGTATCAGAGTAAATGCTGAGACTCAACCAAACTATGGGCATAATGCAGGGAATCACACAGAAGAAAAGGGAGTTAGAAAGACCTGCAGAGGACAGGAGCTCCACAAGGACCAAATATATCTGGGCACAGAGGTCTTTTCTGAGACTGATTCTCCAACCAGGGACTATGCATGGATGTAACCTGGAACCTCTGCTTGGACGTAGCCCACTGAAGCTCAGTATCCAAGTGAGTATCCTAGTAAGGGGAACAGGGACTGTCTCTGATGTGAACTCAGGGGCTAGCTCTTTGACCTCCCCACTAATAAGCTGTAAGCACTAGACTTTGTGTCCCTTGAAAAGATGTGAAATTCTTATGAAACAGTCACTTCATTTTTTAAAATCGTCAGGCTTTTTCTATACATGTTCATAACTGTAGTTCCCTAGTGTCCTCTTGACCTGTTGTCATATTGTCTTCAGTTTTAAAGATGTTTTGTAACATTATTACTATCATCATCATTTATTACAATTTATTCAATTTGTATCCCAGCTGTGGCCCACTCCCTCATCTTCTCCCAATCCCACCCTTCCTCCCTCCCACTTCTTCCCCTATACCCCTCCCCTAGTCCACCGATAAGGGAAGTCCACCTCCCCTTCTATCTGGCCCTAGTTTAAAGATGTTTTATATATATTCTGATTTACCAATGTGTAATTATGTCATTACCAATAATGTAAGTTGGAGATTTTTCTCTTAGCAATGATAGGTTCCTGTTTCCTGAAGAAATACTTGATTTTAATAGTTAAATCCACCTGTCATCCAGTTCTTATCTCTTTGTGAGTCATTAGAGAAATAATCTAGCACACTATTGGACATATGGCATCATAAGTCTCCTGAATTTAAACACCTTTATAGCTTTATTTTGAAACAAGTATATTTACCATGTGCATCTGTGTTTGGCTGCCTGTATATAATGTAAAAGACATCACACACAGAATGTTTTGCTTTTCAGGATTTTCACACAACAGCCACACTGGAAGTCAATGATTTTAACTGAAATTACATCATCATCCAACTAATGTTTTAGTAGCCAAAGGTGTGGTTTAGAGCTTTGGTTGTATTGCATATATCTGTTTAAAAAGCTATTATTTGAATATCTCTAGAAAAAAAAAGTGTGCTGGGAATTTAAAACTCACTACAACTGTGTCAGTAGGTGAAAACTTAAGAGCAGTGGTTAGACCCCAAGAGTGCCCACAGCACTCTGAAGAGACAGATGCTGTCATAACATAAGTCTGCTCCTCATCCTGGAAACGGTGTGTGAATAAAAGGAGGTGTTCTGTTCTCTCTTGATCTCCCATCTTCTGGAGCCTCTACCAAGGGACGATATATCAAAATGGCTTTTGTCGGATGCCAACACCTTGCCATTCAGCTTCTCACTTTTCAAAACTGTGAGAAGATGTTTTTCTGATAAGTTTCTGTGTTACATCACCACAGAACAAAGAGGGACACCATCACCAGACATTAACAACAGTCCAGTTTCTAATGTCTTTCAATAATTACAGAAATATATTCAAACAATTATCCTTCCTCATCTGTATTCTTAAAAATGACTTGCTGGTTACAATGCGGATTTTTAAATAAGCATGCTACCCTCTGTTCAAAATATGAAACAATCTATATAATAAGAAAAATCCGAAGAGATCCAAGATGGCTGCAACCAACACGCACCATATCTGAGAGGCAGAAGATATTAAACTCTGAAATTGGTGAGTGGAAGGGGAAGGGCAGCTGAAGCCAGAAAATTGAGGTCCAGGCTTCCTGAACAAGAGGGGACATCACATGAGCTGAGACCATTTAGATTCAGGTCACCCACAGACTTCTCTGGGGACAGAGAGTGACAAACCCCTTGCAATTCCCCTTTTCGGGTCTCCTTCCTCCTCAGCAGAGCTCCACAATGGGAGCTCCTCCTCCCATAGTGCCAGAGACTCTTAGCACAGAACTCACTGCCTGGGGAATGAGACAGCAGAGGCGGAGCTCCTTAGCATCTCAGGAGTGGTTGCCAGCTGTACCAGTCTTTTAGGTCCTATATCTCAGGTACCAGCTTTCCAGCTTCAGGGTCCACAGTATCAGCCTTCCAGGTCCTAGGTCTTCAAGCAGCTGTATGAACTGCACAGGGCATCCCAATAAGAGCCACCCAATCCCTCAGTGGTGGACAGCCAGAAGTACAACCACCAAAGTCCATCAGACCTGCCAAACCACCCAGGTACGCCAGGCCCGCTGGGACACCTAGGTCTGCGGACAACTGTTGTGGCTCCCAGGATTCCCAGCAGGCACCTAACAGGCCTCCCAGTTGTGTTGCTGCAGCTGGACTCCCAAGTCCAGCAACTGCAGCAGCACTGAGCTGACAAAGATAGTACACCTGCATTTCACCCAGCAAGCCCAAACCTGAGAGTAGATAAAAAGGGGAACCCCTGTGCTTTCTAATTTGACTTGCTAGAGAATGAGTGCACCTTCAAGAGCCTGCAGAGCCCCAGATCCAGGGTCCATCTAAGATAGCAGATCCCTCCCACTGACACAGCCACTGTGGGAAACAGAGGAATTCTGGGAAAGTGTTCTCAATATTGAAGTCCCTGTTCTGCAGGTCTACCAGTAGAGTTCGGATGAATAACTTCTGGAGCTCAGTCAGAGCCTAATGAATACCAGTAGCCTGTAGGCCACTGAGGTATTCAAGGAATCCACACAAGCAAATTGTGCCTTCAATCACCACCAGTGCCTGCGAACACTGTCAGTGCCTGCAACCCCTTTGGTACTTGCAAGATGCGCCTGCCTTACACTCTAAGCTTCTACATTCTCTAGCACCCTGTCCTTCAAGGCACACTTCCAGACACACAGACACACTCACTCGCCTTTGTCCTTTTGTGCCCATGGACTTTCCTCCCTCAGGTACAACTTAAACACCAACGCATATGCTGAAACCACTGGACTGCTCTCATCTTCCTGAAGAACTTTCCAGACACCACAGAAAGACAGACCAGTCTGAACGGCAGAATCCAGGAACAAACAGTGAAGGTTACAGATAAGCAAATGGCCAGAGGTCAGTGTAAGAACACATCCAACAAAAATCAGGATATCATGGCTTCACCACCAACCCCAGAAACCAATGGATACTGAAATTCATCAGAAGCACAGGAAAATGATTTTAAAGCTATGCTTATTTACTTATTAGAAGCACATAAAGACGAAACAAACAAATCTAACAAAGAAATAGAAAAAATGGAGAAAAATAAAGAGAAAATGAACAAAGCTCTCAAAGAAACACAGGCAAATGTAGCCAAAAAAATAGAGGCACAAGTAGAGATAAAATGAGTGGCATATAGAGAGAAAAAGAACAAAACAATAGAGACCATCATATAGAGACAGGAACCAACATTCAAACAGATGAAGGAAATGGTGCAAGGCATGAAAACCTAATTAGAATTAGTACAGAAAACACAAACTGAGAAAACCCTGGAGCTGCAGAACTTAGAGAAAAGATCAGGAACCACAAAGGTAAACATCACCAATAGAATACAATAGATGGAAGAGAGAATCTCTGGTACTGAAGATACACTTGCAAATATTGAAACTTCTCTCAAAGGAAAAGTAAAAAGCAGAAAACTCCCAAACACAAAACATTGAAGAAATCAAGGACACCATGAAAAAAGCAAAATCTAAGAATAATAAGAATAGATGAAAAAGAAGATTCCAGGCTCCAAGGACCAGAAAATATTTTTAAGAAAATCATAGAAGAAAAGTTTCCAACTTAAGGAGAGAGATGTTCATAACCATACAAGAGGCCCACAGAACAAAAAATAGACTAACCAGAAAAGAAAATTCTCACATCACATCATAGTCAAAACACTAAACCTACAGAGCAAAGAAAAGGTATTAAAAGCAGCAAGGAAAAAGGCCAAGTAACATATAAAAGTAGACCTATCAGAATCATACCATATTTCTCATGAGAAACTATAAAAGCCAGAAGGGCATGTGCAGATGTCATGCAGACTTTAAGGGACAATAGATGTCAACACAGACCACTATACACCGCAAAGCTTTCAATCAACATAGTTGGAGAAAACAAAATATTCCATGACAAAACTAAATTTAAGCAATATCTACACAGCAAACCAGCCCAACAGAAGAAACTAGAAGGAAAACTACAATCCAATGAAAACAACTAAAAAGAAAACATAGAATACAGATTATTTCCCAACAAAAATTAAAAGAAAATATAAATGAAACACAGTAAGACCACCAACTCCACAATAAAAGGAACTAACAGTCATTGGTCACTATTATCTATCAATATCAATGGACTCAACTCTCCAATAAAAAGACACAGACTAATAAAATTGTTGCAGAAACAGATTCCAACATTGTGCTGCATCCAAGAAATGAATCGCTGTGACAAAGATAAACATTACCTCAGAGTAAAGGGCTGGAAAAATGTTTTTCAAGCAAATGGACATAAAAACTAGCTGGGGTAGCTATCCTAATATCTAAAAAAACAGACTTTCAACCAAAATTAATCAAAAAAGATGAGGAGGGGCAGTACATTCTCATTAAAGGAAAATTCCATGAGATGGACATCACAATTTTGAACCTCTATGCTCCCAAATAAAAGATCACGTACATTTATAAATGAAACATTATTAAAGCTGAAATCACACATCTACCCCAACACCTTAATAGTGGGAGACTTCAACACTCCACTCTCACCAAAAAACAGATCATCTAGACAGAAGCTAAACAGAGAATTAAAGGCACTTACAGAGATCCTAAATTAAATGGACCTAATAGATGCCTACAGAACTTTTCACCCAAATTCAAAAGAGAATATTTTCTTTTCAGCACCTCATGGAACCTTTTCCAAAATAGACCATATACTTGGTCACAAAACAAGCCTCAGCAGATACAAGAAGAATGAAAAAATCCCTTGTATCTTATCTGACCACCATGGTCTAAAGCTGGACCTCAACAACAAAAGAAATAGGAAAAGGCCTATACATACATGGAAACTGAACAACTTGCTACTCATTGGCAGCTGTGTTAGGGAAGAGATAAAGAAAGAAATTAAAGACTTCCTAGAATTCAATGAAAATGAAGGTACAACATACCCTAATTTATGGGACACAATGAAAACAGTGCTAAGAGAAAAGTTCATAGCACTAAGTGCCTTCAAGAAGAAATTTGAAATGTCGCATACAAGCAACTTAATAGGGAACCAGAAAGCCCTAGAAAAAAAAGAAGCAGATAAACCCAAGAGGAGCAGATGGCTGAAAATATTCAAGCTCACGGCAGAAATCAATAAGTTAGCAACAAATAAAACAATTCAAAAAAATCAATGGAACCAAGAGCTGGTTCTTTGAGAAAATCAACAGGACAGACAAACCCTTAGCTAAACTAACTAAAAGGCAGAGAGAAACTATCCAAATCAGCAAAATTAGAAATGAAAAGGGTGACATAACTACCGACACTGAGGAAATCCAAGCAATCATTAGGTCGTACTACAAAAGTCTTTACAGCAAAAAATTTAAAAATCTAAATGAAATGGACAATTTTCTTGATAGATTCTACTTACCAAAATTAAATCACGATCAGGTAGAAAGATTGAATAGTCCTATATCACCCAAGGAAATGGATGCAATCATCAAATGTCTACCTTCTAAAAAACCCCAAACCAGATTGTTTCAGCACAGAATTCTACCAGACCTTCAGAGAAGCATTAACTCCAATTCTCTCCAAATTATTCCACAAAATGGAAGCAGAAGGATCATTACCAAACTCATTCTTTGAAGCCACAGTTGCCTTGATACCTTGATACATACAAAAAAGAGAACTTCAGACCTATCTCTCTCATGAACATTGATGTGAAAATATTCAATAAAATATTGCAAACCAAATCCAAGGACACATCAAAGATATCATCCACCATGACCAAATAGGCTTCATCCCAGGCATGCAAGGGTGGTTCAATATATGGAAATCCATCAATGTAATCCACCATATAAACAAACTGATGGAGAAAAAAACAAACATGATCATCTCCTTGGATGCTAAAAGAGCATTTGACAAAATTTAACACCCATTCATATTTAAAATCTTGGAGACATCAGGGATACAAGGAACATACCTAAACATAGTAAAGGCAATATACAGCAAGCCTATAGGCAAAAACAAACTCAAAGGAGAGAAACTTAAATCAATCCCACTGAAATCAGGGACAAGGCAAGGCTGCTCACTCTCTCCATATCTCTTCAACATGGGACTTGAAGTCCTAGCTAGAGCAATAAGACAATTAAAGGAGATCAAGGGGAAAAAATCAGAAAGGAAAAAGTCAAAGTATCACTATTCGCAGATAATATGATAGTATACATGAGTGACCCCAAAAATTCAACCACAGAACTCCTTCAGTTGAAAAACACCAAAAGCAAAGTAACTGGAAAAAAAATAAACAAAAAAAAAAAAAAAAAAAAAAGAAAAAGAAAAACAGAAGCCTTCCTGTATACGAAAGACAAAAGAGCCAAGAAAGAAATAGGGAAACAACACCCTTCACAATAGCCACTAATAACATCAAATACCTTGGTGTGAGTCTAACCAGGCAAGTGAAAGACATGTTTGGAAAAAAAAAAAACAAAAACAAAACTTCAAGTCTCTAAAGAAAGAAATTGAAGAAGATATCAGAAGATGAAAAGGTCTCCCTTGCTCATGGATTGGTAGGATTGACACAGTAAAAATGGCCATTCTGCCAAAAGCAATCTACAGTTTCAATGCCATTCCCATCAAATTCCCAACAAAACTCTTAACAGAACTTCAAAGAAAATTCTCAACCTCATATGGAAAAACAAAACAAAACAAACAAACAAAAAAAAAAAAAAAACCAGAATCGCCAAAACCTTCCTGTACAACAACAGATGGTCTGGAGGTATCTCCATTCCTGATCTCAACCTGTACTACAGAGCAATAGTAATAAAAACTACATGGTATTGGCATAGAAACAGAATGGTGGATCAATAGAACAGAACAGAAGACCCAGAAAACCCACACACCTATGGATACTTGATTTTTGACAAAGAAGCCAAAACCATTCAATGGAAAAAAGACAGCATCTTCAACAAATGGTGCTAGTCTAACTGGATGTCTACATGCAGAAAAATGAAGATAGATCCATATTTTTCCCCTGCACAAAGCTAAAGTCCAAGTTTAAAACCAGACACAGTAAGTTGGTTAGAAGAAAAACTGGGGAAGAGCCTAGAATTTATTGGCACAAGAAACAACTTCCTGAACAGAACACCAACTGCATAGGCTCTGAGCTCAACTATCAATAAATGGGACTTCATAAAACTGAAAAGCTTCTGTAAAGCAAAAGATACTCTCCTGAGAACAAAATGACAGCGTACAGACTGGGAAAGAATCTTCACCAACCCTATAACTGACAGAGGGCTAATATCCAGAATATATAAATAACTAAAGAAGTTAGACGGCAACAAATCAAGTAATCCAATTAAAAAATGAGGTACGGAGCTAAAAAGAGAATTTTCTGTAGAGAAATATTGAATGGCAGAGAAACACCTAAAGAAATGCTCTATTTCCTTAGCCATCAAGGAAACGTAAATCAAAATGACCCTCAGATTTCACCTTCCACCCATCAAAATGGCTAAAATCCAAAACTCAGATGACAACACATGTTGGAGAGGTTGTGGAGAAAGGGGAACCCTCCTCCTTTGCTGGTGGGAATGTAAACTTGTACAAACACTTTTGAAATCAATCTGTCACTTTTCAGACCATTAGGAATAGTGCTTCATCAAGATCCAGCTATACCACTCTTAGGTATATATCCAAAATATGCTCAAGTACACAACAAGGACATTTGCTCAAGCATGTTTGTAGCAGCTTTATTCATAATAGCCAGAACCTAGAAACAAAGCAGATGTCCCTCAATGGAGGAATGGATAAAGAAATTGTGGTACATTTACACAATGGAATACTACTTAGCAATTAAAAACTAGGACATCATGAAATTTTCAGGCAAATGATGGGATCTAGAAAAGATCATCTTGAGTGAGGTATTCCAGAAGCAGAAAGACACACATGGTATATACTCACTTATAAGTGAATAGTAGACCTATAAGACAGGATAAACATACTAAAATCTGTACACCTAAAGAAGTTAAACCAGAAGGAGGACCCGGGGTAAGATGATCAATCTTCACTTAGAAAGACCAATGGGATGGACTTTGGAAAGAGGAGAAAACAAGAAACAGGATAGAAGCCTACCATAGAGGGCCTCTGAAAGACTCTACCCAGCACTGTATCAAAGCACATGCTGAGACTCATAACCAAACTGGGCAGAGTGCAGGGAATCATAGGAAAGAAGAAGGAGTTAGTAAGACCTGGAGAGGACACAAGGACCAAATATATCTGGGCACAGTTACTTTTCTGAGACTGATTCTCCAATCAAGGACCATTCATGGATATAACCTAGAACCCCTGCTCAGATGTAGCCTATGGCAGCTTAGTTTCCAAGTGGATACCCTAGTGAGGGGAACAGGGATTGTCTCTGACATGAACTCAGTGGTTGGCTCTTTGAACCACACACCCCCGAGGGAGAAGCAGCCTTACCAGGCCACCGAGGAGGACACTGCAGCCAGCCCAATGAGACCTGATAAGCTAGGATCAAATGGAAGAGGAGGAAGACCTCTTCTATCAGTGGACTTAGAGAGGGTCATGGGAGGAGGTGGGGAAGGAAGGGTGGGATTGGGAGGGAATAAGCAAGGGAGATACAGCTGGGATGCAAAGCCAATAAAATGTAATTAATGCCAAAAATATTTTTTTAAAAAGAAAAATTCTTGGTAAAATTTTAATCAAAATTGCAATCACTTTAAAAATTAAGTTTAAAACATGATTTTGAATATATTAATATTTTTCCCTCTTTAAATTCTATTTATATCTCCTTTTTATGCATATATTTAATTGGCTTTTGACATGATATTATGGGAATGACATGAACATTTCTATTTTGAAGTCTGAGAAATTTTATTCGAGCTTACAGTAGCATCCCAAGATGGACTCAGTTATCATTCCTCTTGGAAGAAGGTGAGAACTCATAAATCTCTTCCCCTAATTCCAGACATAAGACTTTGACAGTTGCTGGAGGGAGGGAGAGGTTATCAGGAGATCTAGATTTACCTAAGTCCCTGTAATTAGCCCCAGTTAAACTAACTGCCTCATCAAGCTAGTTTTAGGTGGGGTGATTTCTGTGACCTACTGCTGAACTCTCTGTTAGGTAAATTAGAAGTCCTCAGGAAATGTGGTACAATCTAATCTTACTGTCCCATAGCTGGCTCAGTTTCACTGCAAGAATTTGTGAAAGCTTCTTCTGTCTGTGACTTTGTGAGTTAGCCAGTGAGTTTTCAGTTTACAATGTTTTATGAAACTTAAATTTCATAGAAATTTGCTTATGACCTTAAAGAAACCTGATGACTGTATTGCAAACTTTCATTCTATCTGTTACGTTTGATTAGTATCCAGTTCCTTACCCATAGGTCAAGTTTTATAAACATTAGATTAAGGATGACTAAAATGCAAATTTTGTGCCTCTATATAGTCAAAAATTAATTTCTTTCTTCACACAACATATTGTTCACCAATATATATTCTCCTTTTTATCATAACTAAGTTAAAAATCATTCTTAGATATATGTGCAGATATTTTGCTTACTTTGCGATTTAAGGAAACTCAAATCATTGCAAGTCCAGAAAACCAAAAAGTCAACATCCTTCTAAGACAATTCTCCATGAGTCTGTGAAGTTTCTAAAGCAATATTTGAAGAACAAACTGTTAATAGTTGTCATCCTGCAATTGTTCTTTAAGGGCACATTGTTCTCAAATGCTCCAAGTGTTAAAAAAACAGCGAAACAAAACAAACAAGCCTGTGTGTGTATCTGTGTGTGAGTGTATTTGTGTGTGTGAATACACTGCTTACACAGCATGCATGGGGTGTACAGAGGACAAATTTGGCTTGTATTTTGTCAGTTTTTGTGGATCAAATATGGTTCCTTAGGGCTTCACAGAGAGTATTCTCAAGCTGAGCCAATTCAATGGCCTGTGTTTTTTTCTTTATTGTTTGTTTGCTTGCTTACTCCTTGATTTTGATTTGATATCCAAAAAGAAGTACAAATACTTCTGAGCCTTTTTAATAGAAATCAATGGGAGATATTATTTTTCTTGATATTGTAGAATATAACATTTTATTGTCTTCTTAGTGTTTTAATTACCACAAATAAATATGCAGCCATTCTAATGACTGACTTGTAGGTTTATGTATTTATCTCTGAATGCTTAGAGGAGCTTTCATACTCTAGACTTTTTATTTTTCAAATTTATGGCATAGTTCTTTGTTGTGAATGTTTTTTTCTATCAAAACTGCAATATGCTCATGAGTCCCTTTCACCTTGAGTCTCAGTGTTTCTTCTCAAGACTACTGTGGTAAAATTTTCACCGTATTTAATGTTTCTGGAACTCCTATCTATTCAAATATTAATTTCAAGGGAACTTTCCTTTAATTTATTTGTGTCTTGATTCCTGTTTTATCCCTTGTCTTTGGCTTTATTCTCTTGTTTGTTTTTCCTACTGTCACATTCAAACCATCTGTTTGAGATTTAATTAATCAGTTCTTCAATTCTCACTAATCGTGTGTGTATGTGTGTGTGTGTGTGTGTGTGTGTGCTTATTTCACAGTCATCTTTCATTAGGGTGGCATTCTCTGATAAAGAGGAAGAGTTCAGTGTTCTCTCTGTATTATCTATATAAAAAGCTGGTGCTCATTTTCTGCATCTAGAATCTCTTAAAGCAGAATATTGCCATGATAACTCTGTGTGATAAAGCTTCTGCACTGGAAGCTGGATTTGTGTGAATATACAAGTTCCCATGAGAAGAGGTATCTGAGTTTCTAGGCTATTTCACATGGAAAAGCAAGACCACATAAGAACAGAAGGACAGAGAAAAAGTGAATGGAACGAGAGATGGAAACAGAGTAATGTGGCCAGCCCTCAGATGTAAGGTTGTGAAGGCATGGTTACAAAGAAAAGGATTTCTTTTTTTAAATTTTTTTTTTATTTTTTATTAATTACAGTTTATTCACTTTGTATCCCCCCATAAGCCCATTCCTCCTCCCCTCCCAGTCCCACCCTCCCTCCCCCTTCTTCTCGCTTGCCCCTCCCAAGTCCACTGATAGGGGAGGTCCTCCTCTCCTTCCTTCTGATCTTAGTCTATCCGATCCCCTCAGGAATGGCTGCATTGTCATCTTCTGTGGCCTGGTAAGGCTGCTCTCCCCTCAGGGGGAGGTGATCAAAGAACAGGCCTATCAGATTATGTCAGAGGCAGTCCCTCTTCCCATTGCTATGGAACCCAATTGGATACTATGCTGTCATGGACTACATCTGTGCAGGGGTTCTAGGTTATCTCCATGCATGTTCCTTGGTAGGATTTCTAAATATCATATGTACATATCTTAAGAAGGTAGAATATACTCTGTCTCCTCCAATTTAATTTTTTTCCTTTTTTTTAATAAGAGTTTTGATTCTTTGATAATCAGTAAGAGTTTCTCTCAAAAAATGTCCTAGTTAGTAACTTAAGTAATTATATAATGTTATATTCAACTTTTTAACACATAAAAAATTATGTATGTAGAGGACCTAAAGCCCTGGCTCAGATGTAGCCAATAGACTTAGTATCCAAGTGGGTTCCCTAGTAAGAGAAGCAGGGTTTTTTTCTGGCAACAACTCAGTGACAGGCTCTCTGATCACCTCCCTGGGAGGAGCGTGTGCAGCCTTGCCAGGCCACAGAGGAAGACAATGCAACAAGACCTGATGAGACCTGATAGGCTAAGGTCAGATAGAAGGAGAGGAGGACCTCCCTTATCAGTGGACTAGGAGAGAGGCATAGAAGGAGAAGAGGGAGGGAGAGTGGGACTGGAAGGAGCCAAGGAAGCAGACCACGGGATACATATTGAATAAATTGTAATAAATGATAATAAAAAAGATTCTGCTTTAAAAAATTAAATTATGCTACTTTCTTCTTATATACACTTTTACTTTGTAAAATTGTAGTCAAATATGATTTTTATTTAATTACAAGCCAATTTTGAAAATATTATGAAAATCTTATTTTGGTTTTAAGATCTGATAATAAATGCTCTTTAATTAAGTTAAGACCTCTTATTTGGAACACAGTGATCTTTCCTGTGCTTTTGAAACTCTATCAGTAATTTATCATCTCTGCCTTTCATAGTTGTTATTTTTCCCCCTTCTTATATCTACCCTCCCCCTTCACCTATACCTACACTGTATATAAAGATTTACTAGACATCCAATTTTGTTTGCTTTTTTCCTCACACCCTGTTAATAATTCTTTTTTATTTTCTGCCACTCTAGGAGGATGTGAATTAATCATTCTACATGCTTTGCTCTCTGTTTTGTGTTCTCCTCTGACTGATGTTCAGTTCTCTAAGAAACAAAGATCCTGAGCCTCACGTTTTGCAGTGGTAAGGCAGGGTTTGCTGCGTGATGTAGCTTCAGAAATCGAGTAAACATACAGTGGAAAAATGTCACGCTTGACAAACATTGAGCCCAGGAACCACCCAAGTAAACTTATGACATTTCACGTTTTCCTGAAATATAAACATATTCCCTCTGGGAATGGAGGA
This sequence comes from Psammomys obesus, assembly GCF_907164565.1. Taxonomy (NCBI): domain Eukaryota; kingdom Metazoa; phylum Chordata; class Mammalia; order Rodentia; family Muridae; genus Psammomys; species Psammomys obesus. Next base: position 4,449,096 of record NW_026594428.1, on the reverse strand, counting down.
AGACTTTTTCGTATTTTTACTTCTCAGATACCCTTTGGGAGTATGTTGTTTCTTATTTATATTACTATGGGTGTAGATTGATCTAAGTGAATTGGTTGTTAATATCTAAAAAGAAAGCAATGTGAGAGATTTATGAAAAATTGTCTTCTAGCACAGCTAGCATGTGTCTGTTGGGACTGGAGAACTTCATCATAAACTACACAAATGGGAAATATGAAAATGAGTTTTCATACCCAACACCCATCACAAATATTGAGCTCGAAATTAGGAACTCCTACCCAACTGAGAAGCCATATCACTTCCAGGAAGACATATCCTTGGTTGTTTCCCTTTGTTAATAGTAGAACTGGGAGTTGGGAAGAAACAAGTGGGAATCCAAACAACGCAGCTGATTACTGCAGGAAACCTCAGCTGAATAAAAACTAAGTTCAAATTAAAGGTGAAAATACCTACTTCTCCATCAGGTTTGCTCAGCACCTGTCTTTTCAGCATGTAGGGCTACCATGATGTAAATTAGCATGCTGACCTCATCCATGAACTTCTAAATAAACTCATATTTTCCCCCTCATTGCATATAGAATTAATATTTCTTTCTGGTTCTAGTCCATACTTATTTATTGTCACTTCTCTTAGAAGAAAGGAAATAATCATGATTAATTGGGTTAGCATGATGAATAAAGGTTTCCTTTTAGAGTACAGAGTACTGATACATTATAGGAAATTGAACTTTATGTCTAATTTCACAAAAGACAAGCTTAGCTTGCTTTATGTTATTAAATGAGATGTAACAAAGAAGTTAATTTATAAATTTATATATTCCACTGTAGAAAAAGCCAGATTTCAAAGTTATTGAGAAGAGATAAGCTAGTTATTTTATTACACATATTACCACAGAAGATGTCTTTGTAAGATTTAATTAAATTTAGGACTATAGTCTACACATCCTTTGTTTTGGAAAAGTACTTTAAATATTTCCCATTAATGATTAAACAAAGCTTTTGACTGAGGGGGCCATTATAAAGTAAACACCAGGAAATCTTACAAATAATTACTGTATAGAAATTATTAGTAATAGATTAAATATTAGTAAAATTTATAAAATAATATAACAATTAAGATTAAACCACTCATTTCTTATTGCATCTAAAAAGACAAAGAAATTAGTTGAGCATAATTTGTTTTTCTAATATTAAGTCAACTATAATGTTATGTATTTACTTGTTCTTTGCTGATAGTCACAAAAACATTATATGTATATCAGTAATTAATTGAAAAATTAAAGAAGTGGATACATATTAATGTGAAACTTATTTCAATATTTAAATATGTTTAATGAGAACATGTAATTCAAGATATTCTCTCCCTCAAGAGTTTCTAGACAATCGTATTGTATCTGTCAAAATTCTATGAATAATGCCATATGAATTTGTAGTGACAGTTTATTGGCCTGTCTTCTTTCTTAGTATTATAGTCTGTAACATTAAACAAAAGGAAAATAAAGGACTAATAAAATCCATTGCATAGGATGAGAATGTAACTCAATTTGTGCAATTTGAAGGATGACCCAGAGTCAATCCTGGGGACACACCCCAACAATCTCTACATCCTTGAGGTGGGGGGGAATAACCTCAAGTACACAATACATTCAAGGTCAGCCTATGGCATATATGACCAGTCTCAAAGAAATTATGCAACTGAAAAGCTTCTGTAAAGCAAAAGACACTGTCATCAAAACAAATAGACAGCCTACAGATTGGGAAAAAATCTTCACCAACCCTTTATCTGACAGAGGGCTAATATCCAGTATATATAAAGAACTAAAGAAGCAGAAAAGCAACAAGCCAAGTACTCCAATTAAAAAATGGGGAACAGAGCTAAACAGAGAATTCTCGAAAGAGGAACATCGAATGGCAGAGAAACACTTAAAGAAATGCTCAACCTCATTAGCCATCAGGGAAATGCAAATCAAAATGACCCTGAGATTTCACCTTACACCCATCAGAATGGCCAAGATGAAAAACTCAAGTGATAGCACATGCTGGAGAGGTTGTGGAGAAAAGGGAACCCTCCTCCATTGCTTGTGGGAATGTAAACTGGTTCAACCACTTTGGAAGTCAGTCTGGCGCTTTCTCAGACAACTAGGAGTAGTGCTACCTCAAGACCCA
>NW_026594428.1:4404302-4426931 GCF_907164565.1 Psammomys obesus | reverse complement strand
TGGGTCTTGAGGTAGCACTACTCCTAGTTGTCTGAGAAAGCGCCAGATTGACTTCCAGAGTGGTTGAACCAGTTTACATTCCCACCAGCAATGGAGGAGGGTTCCCTTTTCTCCACAACCTCTCCAGCATGTGCTATCACTTGAGTTTTTCATCTTGGCCATTCTGATGGGTGTAAGGTGAAATCTCAGGGTCGTTTTGATTTGCATTTCCCTAATGGCTAATGAGGTTGAGCATTTCTTTAAGTGTTTCTCTGCCATTCGATGTTCCTCTTTTGAGAATTCTCTGTTTAGCTCTGTTCCCCATTTTTTAAGTGGATTACTTGGTTTGTTGCTTTTCTGCTTCTTTAGTTCTTTATATATACTTGATATTAGCCCTCTGTCAGATAAAGGGTTGGTGAAGATTCTTTCCCAATCTGTAGGCTGTCTATTTGTTTTGATGACAGTGTCTTTTGCTTTACAGAAGCTTTTCAGTTTCATGAGGTCCCATTTATTGATTGTTGCTCTTAGAGCCTGTGCTGTTGGTGTTCTGTTCAGGAAGTTGTCTCCTGTGCCAATGAGTTCTAGGCTGTTTCCCACTTTTTTTTCCAGCTGATTTAGAGTATCTGGCTTTATGTTGAGGTCCTTGATCCACTTGGACTTTAGTTTTGTGCAGGGTGATAAATATGGGTCTATTTTCATTTTTCTGCATGTAGACATCCAGTTGGTCCAGCACCATTTGTTGAAGATGCTGTCTTTTTTCCATTGAATGGATTTGGCTTCTTTGTCAAATATTGAGTATTCATAGGTGTGTGGGTTTATTTCTGGGTCTTCTATGCGATTCCATTGATCCTCCTTTCTGTTTCTATGCCAATACCATGCAGTTTTTATTACTGTTGCCCTGTAGTACAGCTTGAGATCGGGAATGGAGATACCTCCAGATGATCTGTTGTTGTACAGAATTGTTTTGGAGATTCTGGGTTTTTTGTTTCTCCATATGAAGCTGAGAATCTTTTTTTCAAGGTCTGTAAAGAATTGAGTTGGTATTTTGATGGGAATTGCATTGAATCTGTAAATTGCTTTTGGCAGGATGGCCATTTTCACAATGTTAATCCTACCAATCCATGAGCACGGGAGATCTTTCCATCTTCTGAGATCTTCTTCAATTTCTTTCTTCAAAGACTTGAAGTTTTTCTCAAACAGGTCTTTCACTTGCTTGGTTAGAGTCACACCAAGGTACTTTATGTTATTAGTGGCTATTGTGAAGGGTGTTGTTTCCCTAATTTCTTTCTCGGCCTTTTTGTCTTTGGTATACAAGAGGGCTTCTGATTTTTTTGAGTTGATTTTGTATCCTGCCACTTTGCTGAAGGTGTTTATCAGCTGAAGAAGTTCTCTGGTTGAATCTTTGGGTTCGCTCATGTATACTATCATATCATCTGCAAATAGTGACACTTTGACCTCTTCCCTTCCGATTTGTATCCCCTTGATCTCCTTTAGTTGTCTTATTGCTCTGGCTAGGACTTCAAGTACAATGTTAAAGAGATATGGAGAGAGTGGGCAGCCTTGTCTTGTCCCTGATTTCAGTGGGATTGCTTTAAGTTTCTCTCCATTGAGTTTGATGTTGGCTATAGGCTTGCTGTATATTGCCTTTACTATCTTTAGGTATGTGCCTTGTATCCCTGATCTCTCCAAGACTTTAAACATAAATGGGTGTTGGACTTTGTCAAATGCTTTTTCAGCATCTAAGGAGATGATCATGTGGTTTTTCTCCTTCAGTTTGTTTATGTGGTGGATTACATTGATGGATTTCCGTATGTTGAACCACCCTTGCATTCCTGGGATGAAGCCTACTTGATCATGGTGGATGATATCTTTGATGTGTTCTTGGATTCGGTTTGCAAGTATTTTATTGAGTATTTTTGCATCAATGTTCATAAGAGAGATAGGTCTGAAGTTCTCTTTTTTGGTTGGATCTTTGTGTGGTTTAGGTATCAAAGTGACTGTGGCTTCATAGAATGAGTTTGGTAGTGTTCCTTCTGTTTCTATTTTATGGAATAGTTTGAGGAGAATTGGTGTTAGTACTTCTTTGAAGGTCTTGTAGAATTCTGCGCTGAAGCCATCTGGTCCAGGGCTTTTTTTGGAGGGGAGACTGTTAATGACTGCTTCAATTTCCTTGGGAGATATAGGACTATTCAGTCTTTCTGCCTGATCTTGACTTAATTTTGGTAGATGGAATCTGTCAAGAAAGTTATCCATTTCATTTAGATTTTCAAATTTTGTGCCATATAGGCTTTTGTAGTATGACCTAATAATCGTTTGGATTTCCTCAGTGTCTGTAGTTATGTCCCCATTTTCCTGTCTGATTTTGCTGATTTGTATGGTTTCTCTCTGCTTTTTAGTTAGTTTGGCTAAGGGTTTGTCTATCTTGTTGATTTTCTCAAAGAACCAGCTTTTTGTTTCATTGATTCTTTGGATAATTTTATTTGTTTCTAATTGATTGATTTCTGCCCTTAGTTTGATTATTTCCAGCCGTCTGCTCCTCTTGGGTGTATCTGCTTCTTTTTTTTCTAGGTTTTTCAGTTGGGCCATTAAGTTGTTTGTATGTGATGTTACGGATTTCTTCTTGTAGGCACTTAGTGCTATAAATTTTCCTCTGAGCACTGCTTTCAATGTGTCCCATAAATTTGGGTATGTTGTGCCTTCATTTTCATTGAATTCTAGAAAGTCTTTAATTTCTTTCTTTATTTCTTCCTTGACCCAGCTGTCATTGAGTAGTAAGTTGTTCAGTTTCCATGTGCGTGTCGGCTTTTTGTTGTTTCTGTTGTTGTTGATGTCCAGCTTTAGTCCATGGTGGTCAGATAGTATACAAGGGATTATTTCAATCCTTTTGTATCTGTTGAGGCTTGCTTTGTGACCAACTATATGGTCTATTTTGGAGAAGGTTCCGTGTGGTGCTGAAAAGAAGGTGTACTCTTTTGAGTTTGGGTGAAAAGATCTGTAGACATCTATTAGGTCCATTTGATTTAGGGATTCTGTGAGTGCTTTTATTTCCCTATTTGGTGTCTGTCTGGTTGATCTGTCCCTTGATGAGAGTGGGGTGTTGAAGTCTCCCACTATTAAGGTATTAGGATCAATGTATGATTTAAGCTTTAATATTGTTTCATTTACGAATGTAGGTGCTCTTGTATTTGGGGCATAGATATTCAAAATTGTGATGTCCTCTTGTTGGATTTTTCCTTTGATGAGAATATAGTGGCCCTCCTTATCTTTTTTGATTAACTTGGGTTGAAAGTCTATTTTATTAGATATTAGGATGGCTACTCCAGCTTGTTTTCTGGAACCATTTGCTTGAAAAACATTTTTCCAGCCCTTTACTCTGAGGTAGTGTTTATCTTTGTTGCATAGGTGTGTTTCTTGGATGCAACAGAATGTTGGGTCCTGTTTCCGTAACCATTCTGTTAGCCTGTGTCTTTTTATTGGTGAGTTGAGTCCATTAATATTGATAGATAATATTGACCAATGCATGTTAGTTCCTTTTGTAATGGAGTCGATGATCTTACCTTGTTTCATTGCTTGTTTTCTTTTCATTTTTGTTGGGATGTTATCTGTATGCCCTGTTTTCTTGGGTGAATTCGTTTTCGTTGGATTGGAGTTTTCCTTCTAGTATCTTCTGTAGGGTTGGTTTGCTGTATAGATATTGCGTAAATTTAGTTTTGTCATGGAATATTTTGTTTTCTCCATCTATGTTGATTGAAAGCTTTGCAGGGTATAGTAGTCTGGGTTGACATTTGTGATCTCTTAGAGTCTCCATGATGCTTGCCCAGGCCCTTCTGGCTTTCATAGTTTCTGATGAGAAGTCTGGTGTGATTCTGATAGGTCTACCTTCATATGTTACTTGGCCTTTTTCCCTTGCTGCTTTTAATATCTTTTCTTTGTTCTGTAGATTTAGTGTTTTGACTATGATGTGACGTGATGTGTTTCTTTTCTGGTCTAGTCTATTTGGTGTTCTGTAGGCCTCTTGTATATTTATGGACATCTCTTTCTTTAAGTTGGGAAAATTTTCTTCTATGATTTTTTTGAAAATATTTTCTGGACCTTGGAGCCTGGAGTCTTCTTTTTCATCAATTCCTATTATTCTTAGATTTTGTCTTTTCATAGCATCCTTGATTTCTTGGATATTTTGTGATTGGAATTTTTCTGATTTTACTTTTTCTTTGAGAGAAGTATCAATTTCTGCAAGTGTGTCTTCAGCTCCAGAGATTCTCTCTTCCATCTCTTGTATTCTGTTGGTGATGCTTACTTTTGTGGTTCCTGATCTTTTCTCCAAGTTCTCCAGCTCAAGAGTTTTCTCATTTTGTGTTTTCTTTATTGATTCTAATTCTGTTTTCATGCCTTGCACCATTTCTTTTATGTGTTTGAATTTGGATTCCTGTCTCTCTACGATGGACTCTATTTCTTTGTTCATTTCCTTTTTGTATGCCACTAATTTTTTCTCTACTTGTGCCTCTATTTGTTTGGCTATGTTTGCCTGTGTTTCTTTAAGGGTTTTGTCTATTTCTTCTTTCTTTACCTCCAATTGACTGGCCAACTCTTTGAAAGATTTGTTCATTTCCTCCTTATAAGCCTCAAATAATTGAGCAAGCATGGCTTTAAGGTCATTTTCCTGTGCTTCTGATGAATTGGAGTATCCATCGATTTTGGGGTTTGCTGGTGAAGTCATGATGTCCTGATTTATGTTGGAAGTGTTCTTTCGCCTACCCCTGGCCATTGGCTTGTCTGAGACCTTCCCTGTTTGTTTTTGGATTCTGCCGATCAGACTGGTACTGTCTCTCTCTCGAGTCTGGAGAATTCTTCAGGAAGTTGAGAGAGGTCCCGTGTCCTTAGCGTATGCTGAGGACTAGCTGTACCTGTGGGAGGAAAGTACGCAGGCGCAAACAGAGGCAAATGCAAGCGTGCGTGTGTGTGTGTGTATATGTGTGTGTGTGTGTAAGTGGGTGTGGGCGTGTGTCTCGAGGGACAGAGTGATGGCTAATGTTGAACCCTTGAGTGTGTGGGAGGGGCTCTGCAATGTATATGTCGCAGGCGCTAGTGATGATCGCAGCGCAATTTCTGGCATTAACTGCCTTAACTCCTCAATTAGACCCACAGAGCAGGAACTTCAATGTTCCAAGTGCCCCTCTGTTTCCCAAAGTGGGTATATGGGTGGGAGGGGGTTCGATGCCTGGCTTCTGTTTTAGCAGAACCCAGGATCAGTGGAGCTGCAGCTTCTCAAGGGTGCGCTCACTTACAGGCAGGATACTTGGCAGAGATCGGCGTATCTGGGCTCTCTGCTCTCTGGTTTGGCCCTGCTTCTTTGATGTGCTCCGCCAGTTCCGTGCTGCTGTCACTGCCAGGTTATGAGGTCTTGCTGCAGCTGGAGATTTCAGGGTGGTCACGTCAGTGGGAATCGGGGTAATCAGCCTTTCTGTTCTCTGGTTTGGCCCTGGTTAGTCTTAAACTGGAGGGCTGATGTGCCCCGCCAGCTCAGTGCTGCTCCGCCGCCAGGTTAGAAAGTCCCGCTGTAACTGGAGACTGTGTTGCTAGTCCAGATGCTTTCTGGGAAGTCCTGGGGTCTCTTTACTGTGCTCTCCAAGCTTCGGAGGCCCAGCGCCTGGTGTGTCTAGCTTGTATGGCGTTTTTGTCTGGTTTTGGTGATTATATAGCGAATTCTCTGTCACTGTGGGATTGGGCGGGCCGTACTGTCAGTGACGGCGCTCCTGCGGAGCTAGTATGGCGTCTAGCAGACTCGGGCCCTGGGAGGATGGTGCAGCCGCCGCGAGTGAATCTGGGACTCCGAGACACAGTACTGCTGGCCTTTGCCGATAAAGGGCTTGGGGCTCCGCCTCAGTGGCTGCAGGCCCCAGGCAGTTAGGTCTGCGCTGAGAAAGGCAAGTCGGCTGTGCCTGTGCCGAGGAGGAGGGAGGTCTGGGGGAGGGGAGTGCCGAGAGATCAAAGGATCGTTTCTCACCTTCCCCAATCAAGTCCGTGGGTGACCCGAGACCAAGGTTTTCACCTCCTGCGATGTTCCCTGTTGTTTAGAAAGTCTCTCCGTTGTTTCCCTGGCTTCAGAAGTTCTTCCACACATCAGCTCAGAACTTTATCTCCTCCACAGCTCGGAAACTGTGTGTGCTAGTCGCCATCTTGGCTCCGCCCCTCTCGCATTAAAATATTTTTTACATTCACCATTAAATTTTGATTTCCAAAAGTATAGCGTTCTTGAATAGATTGATTTTTTCACTTAAAAATTCAAAAATTAAGACTCATAGATTAAGAAATGTAAGGTTAAGAATCTCGTCTACTCATTGATGCTGTGGCTAAGAACTCAAGGTTCCTTTCTGTAAGTGGTTCTCTGTATGCTCTTATGGTAAACAAACTTCAGGCTGAAAAAGTTAATAGATTTGCATATCTAATCAGAACCTTGAAAAATATGAAATTAACATAAAATTTGTTCTAAATCTGAATATTTTCTATGGAATTTTTTTGTTATCCAGCAAAATATTATAATAAAATTCCTAAATTTTAATATCTTCTTGGTATATAATTTTTGTCTTTAAAAAGTTTCATAGGATCAACAGCAACATTTGTGAAACTAAGTAATTATTGATACAAAGTGTGCTTCAATGGGTACTAACTGGCCTATCCTTAATATCTTGGTTTATCACATTACAAATTTCATTTTTAAAGACAATGCTAATGTATTACATATTGCATATGATAGAAATATAAATGGGACAGAATAAATATAATTTTTAAAGCAGAAATCTTATTAAATTATAATAATGTTTATGTTTTATATTAGATGCTTTAAAAATTAAAGTTTGGTAAGAAATTATTTCTGAATCCTGAACATGTTTCTTTTTACACATTTCTATTAAGAATTTGTGAGGACAAGTCACTTATAAGTGACATCACATTTCTATAGAACTGTTGAACAGTGATATAAATATACATAGAGTGATTTGAACCTAGTGCGCCTGGGGTTGAGCTCAAAAATGAACATTTTACATTTATCTCCATCTCTTCATTCCTATGGTCATTCTACAATAGCCATGCTAACCTGCAGCAAACTTGTCTCTTGCACAAAGCCCTGAATGTGAAAAATGTTACAAATGTTTTTAAGAACACAGACTCAATGTCATATTCAAACAGCAGTTACAGTGTATTAAAAGAGTCTCACATTTTAGAAATAATTGTAATTTCCAAGGAATGATGTGAGATTAAATCACAATAAAAGTCCAACATAAAACAACAGCCAATAAGATCAGTTCATCTGTAAGATGTTCTGAAGAAGCTGAGCTACTGAGCTTCAGAAACCATAGTATGATAAAGAAGACATGAAGCAATAACCACAGTATTTTATTGGAGACATTATTCACATTGGAAAGAGAATTAGACTTCGTTGTGTGTGTATGCGTGTATGTGTGTGTGTGCATGTGTGTTTATGGGTCTTGCACAGGAAGTGAAAGTCAAAAGTCAAAACAAACAAGAAACCAACAAAACATCTACCTGACACAATGATGAGGGCAGGGTTTTGTTAGATATGTAAAATGAACTGTTGTAGAAAGGTCAAATCCAACAACACTGAATTGGAAGCATTATAAATGTATATGTACTGTGGAAAAAAAAACTATGCCATTGGAAAAAATAGGAAAGAAATAGCAAAATACGGATCATTCATGAATTTTAAAATCAACTCCCTGATTTTACTACAATTAGGGTTACCTTTTCAGAGGGTAGAAAGAAAAGAACAGGGGCAGAAAAATGGATAGAAACCTCAAAGCTGGGACCCCAAAACTAAAAATTCCAGAAATTCCCTTGGTTCTTTAGCCAGGAATTTCAAAAAAGTGTTGTAAGAGTGCATACCCCCATCCACACGTTAATACATTAGGGTTGGGACGGAACTTCTATACAAGAGATTAATATTTCCTTCTGTGGACGGCTTTGACATTGGATCTTTACATTTTCAGAAGGGAAGTTAGTTGTATTTATTCCCAAACTTTAGTTCAGCTCCTAAATGGCTTTAATGTTACCTCTTCAGAGGAGGGATGGCAGATAAATAATAAAGACCCACTAAGGTCTACAAATGTCCAAAAGAATATAATTACTGGCCTGGATAGAGACCTACTTGGATTGGGTGGGTAAATCACTTGGCTAAGGGGTCACACCTCACAACACAGTCTTTAACCCATGTGAAAGAGATGGATTCAATAAGTATTCCTTTAATGATCTACTGAATTCTCCCTTCAAGAACTTCCAAAATCTAGCACTATCCTAACAAGGCAAAATGAAGTTGTCATGTTCACTGGGTTTGCCACCATTGAATGGTACTGTTTCTCTTCTCTTTAGATCAGGGGTTCTCCACTGCTTTACCTGAAATTTTATTGCTGTGAACAGACACTATGACCAAGTCAACTCTTGTATAGGAACACTTTTTTAAAAACAATTTTTATATTAATTACATGTTATTTATTTTGCATCTCAACTGTAGCCCCCTTCTTTATTCCCTCCCAATTCTACCCTCCCTCCTTCATCTCCTCTCTGCCCCTCTCTAAGTCCACTGATAGGGGAGGTCCTCCTCCCCTTCCATCTGACACTAGCTTATCAGGACTCATCAGGACTGGCTACAGTGTCCTCCTCTGTGTCCTAGCAAGGTTGCTCCTCCCTCGGGAGGGGGCAGGAGGTCAAAGAGCCCGCCACTGAATTCATGTTGGAGACAGTCCCTGTTCCCCATACTAGGGTACCCATTTGGATAGTGAGCTGCCATGGGCTACGTCTGAGCAGAGGTTCTACGTTATATCAATGCATGGTCCTTGGTTGGAGACTCAGTCTCAGAAAAGATTCCTGTGCCCAGATATATTTGGTCCTTGTGATGCTCCCGTCCTCTCCAGCTCTTACTAACTCTCCCTTTTTTTATATGATTCCCTGCACTCTGCCCAAGGTTTGGTTATGAGTATCAACATCTGCTTTGATACAGTGCTAGGTAAAGACTTTCAGAGGCCCCTTACGGTAGGTTCCTGTCCTGTTTCTTGTTTTCTCCTACTTTCAATGTTCATCCCATTTGTCTTTCTAAGTGACAATTGATTATCTTACTCTGGAACCTCTTCTTCTTTAGCTTCTTTAGGTATACAAATTTTAGTATGTTTGTCCTATCTTATATGTCTAGTAGCCACTTATAAGCGATTATATACTATGTGTGTCTTTCTGCTCCTGAGATACCTGACTTGGATGATCTTTTCTAGATCCCACCATTTGCCTGGAAATTTCATGATTTCTTTGTTTTTAATTGCTGAGTAATATTCCATTGTGTAAAGGTACCACAGTTTCTGTATCCATTCCTCCATTGAGGGACATCTGGGTTGTTTCCAGGTTCTGGCTATTACAAATAAAGCTGCTCACTAACCAATTGGTTTCCCATAGTGAGGGGAACAGGACTATTTCTAACAGGAACTCAGTGACTGGCTCTTTGGCCTCCCCACCCCCCAAGGGAGGAGCAGTCCTGTTAGGCCACAGAGGAGAGCTTTGCAGCCAGTCCTGAAGATACCTGATAAAACAGGATCAGATGAATGGGGAGGAGGTCCCCCCTATCAGTGGACTTGGCAAGGGGCACAGTGGAGATGAGGGAGGGAGGGAGGGACTGGGAGGGAATGAGGGATCAGGACACGGCTGGGATACAGAGTTAATAAAATGTAACTGATAAGAAAAAAAATAAAATTCAAAAAAAAAATTAAAAAAAAAACAAAAACAAACAAACAAAAAAACAAATAAAGCTGCTACAAACATGGTTGAGCAAATGTCCTTGTTGTGTACTTGAGCATCTTTTGGATATATGCCTAGTAGTGGTATAGCTGGATCTTGAGGTAGCACTATTCCTAATGGTCTGAGAAAGCGCCAGATTGATTTCCAAAGTGGTTGTACAAGTTTACACTCCCACCAGCAAAGGAGGAGGGTTCCCCTTTCTCCACAAGCTCTCCAATATAGGAACACTTTTAATTGGGGCTGGCTTATAATTTCAGAGGTTTAGTTCATTATTCTTATGGTGAGAAGCATGGGGAGGGTCCAGGCAGTCACGGTGCTGAAGAAGATGCTGACAGTTCTACATCTTGATCTGCAGGTAGCAGAAGGAGACTGTGTGCCACATAGGGAGTGACCTGAGCACATATGAGCCCAAATCCTGCCTTCACAGAGACATACTTTCTCCAACCAGGCCACACCTCCTAATTGGGCTACTCCCTATGGGCCAGGCTTTCAAACACATGAGTCTATGGAGACATTCGTATTAAAACAACCTTATCAGCATGCCGGATGTTGTGACCCTTTTAATACAGTTCCTGTTGCGCTTACTCCCAACCATAAAATTATTTAGTTGGTATTACCTAACTATAATTTTTTTACTGTTACAAATATTAATATAAGTATTTGATATGCAGGATATGTGACCCCTCCCAAAAAAGGGTCCAGACTCACAGATTGAGAACCACTGTTTTAGATGTTAGTCAGGACCTAAGTATGCCTTGCTGTTGTTTCTGACATTGAGCTTTTTTACTTTTTCTCCAAATCCCCACAGCCCTTCAAGTAGCTGTCTGTTGCCATTTGAAGGAATATGTTTCCATCTCTCCTGAGTTTTCCTTTTCAGAGTAGCTGCTGAGATTCTGGTTGCCTGCCTTAGATTGTTTTCTTCTAAACGGAAATAAAATTTTTCTCTAGTGTAGAAGAAAAATATTTGAGGGAACTGGAATAATGTGTCAATCAGTAAAAATGTTTAAAGCATTAAGACCTGAATTCAACTCTTTAGAACCCAGAGAAACAACATGAGCCTGGTCACAGAAGCTTATAATCTTAACATCAAGGAATCCCATGATCAAAGGCCACTCATCCTAGCCACAACGGTGATTTTTAGGGTCTGTGTGTGTGCTGGCTAACTTTATGTCAGTTCGACACAAGTTGGAATATCATTTGGGAAAATGAACCTACACTGAGAAAATATTCCCACTAAATTGACATATGAGCAAGTCAATGATGCGTTTTCTTGACTGATGATTGATGTGGTAGGGGCCAGATCACAGTGAGCAGTGTCACTCTTGGGCTATTTTTACTGGGTAAAATAGGAAGCCAGTAAGCAGCACTCATTTCATGGCCTTTGCATTAGCTCTTGGTTCCTGGTTCCTGCCCTATTTGAATGACTGCCTTGATTTTTCTTAGTTACGGACTTTCCTGTGGAACTGTAAGATGAAATGAGCCCTTTACTCCCCACTGTTGCTTTTGGTCGAGGTGTATTATCACAGCAATAGAAAACTAAGCATAAATAAGACAGTGACAGCCCCTATCAGAAGAGAAAAAGAATGAGAGCAAGATTGGAAAACATCTGATAGTCTCATTTGTTCTTTGCACAGTGACACTCACAGTCAAGTTCACACATATACATACTTTCACTTGCTTACTTCTTTTCTCTCTCCTTTCCATATCCCTCTCTTTTCTGGCTCCCTCATTGCACCATTCCTCTCTCCCTACTTATCCCTCCTTCACACCTTTTCTCCTTCACCATTTTACAAATATCCTTAACACATGGCTATCTTTGAGTGTTTTGTTCAATATTTCTCATGAATAAAATATTATTTTACACAATATCAAAGTATCTAATGTAATATAAAGAATATTTTGTATTATTATCCTAAGATTGCTTTTAAATTCCTAACAATTCCCAGGAACCTTTGTAGTAAAATTAATGATCTCAAACCATAAGAAACACTTAGTTTCCTTCTATTTTTAACATCTTTGAGATTGGTATTATTTTAGACTTGGAAATTCAGAAAATTTTTAATCACTATAAGCATACCATAACTATGTGATAACATGTCTCAGTTTGAATGTGATGTTCTTCTGTATTGAAATTTTTCTTTAGACACATAGGATTATCACAGAAATATCACAGTGTTCTCCTTATGGCATGTTGATAGGAAAAATTTCCAGTTTCTATCTTTTTCCAACATAATTACTTTGTTTTCTCAGTTAAGACAGGCATATTGGTAAGATCATATTTTTTCATGTGCAGTTAAAACAAGTGAGCTTGAAAGTATATAAGCATTAAATGCCTTATAAATTAATAGTCTATTAGTTAGTTAATGCACTGTAGCTTTGTGAAGAAAGCTGTCTTTTCAGGTTCTAATTCATTATCAGTATTACTTATTTTGATGTTCAAATTCTATGTATCTGCTTCACAGGACATAATTTACCCTTTTTCTATAAGTGTCTCCTTCCTCTCAGGCACATGCTGGGTCTAATTTATATTACATATACCGTGCTTCTTTTGAGGTATTGTCCTTTTAAAGGGTCTAATCTCAGTAGTCAAAATAGTACTGAGAAGAAAAGCCAGTGATTTCAAGACTATTGGTTACTACTAGGACTTTATTTGTCCCAGCATTCAGGAAAAATTTATATATGTATATAATATATACACACATATATATGTATTAACATTTTAATGTAGGTGAAATAAAATTTAAAATCTCACAGCAATATCTCCTGTTGCTAGGCAAGACCAAAGAAATGACTGTAGTTTTCTTCCTTTCCTTATTTACTTACAAGCAAATAATAAATTTAGCAGAATTTGTTATATATGTACTTACTTTATCAATGTTCAAGCATGTTTAAAAAACCTTCATATGTTCCACCATTTTTGCTCTCAAGTGACGTCATTTTTATGTCTATGTTTTAGTCTCTCATATTCAGGTCTGCTGTGTATCCCAGCATCTTCACTTTGCTCCCTAAAATTCTCACACTGGGAAACTATGAAGTTTAGCACACATTTCATTTCTCTCGTTTACAGCTCATCTCATTGCATCTTACCAGAATGCCCCCACCCCTCACCCTTGCTCAACCTCTGAAACTCTACACAACTTTACATTCGTTAAAGATGTTTCTTTTCCCCAATTCAGGTCCAAAATGTTCATTGGTAAAAGAAATATTCCTTTTTTTAATCCGCCAAGTATGAGTCTGATTTATTCTATCTTTAACAAGTTAAGTACTGAAGTGATTTGGACTACCAAAAGAGCTACAAAGACATTGTGCAG
The DNA here is from genome assembly GCF_907164565.1 of Psammomys obesus. Classification (NCBI taxonomy): domain Eukaryota; kingdom Metazoa; phylum Chordata; class Mammalia; order Rodentia; family Muridae; genus Psammomys; species Psammomys obesus. The sequence continues at coordinate 4,413,849 of NW_026594428.1, read as the reverse complement.
TTTTATTGAGCTACTGTGTTGAGAATTCTTAGTCATCAAGTAAAAGCAAATATAGAGCATTTTGAAACTCTGTTATATGAATTTTAGACTAAGTAAAAGTTGCTGGCACATACACAATCAGGGCATTAAAAATCCGATATCCTGATACGCAAAGGGCAACAGTATTTCACATAGTTCCCTCAGAATGTGAAAAATCATTAAGTTAACCAAATACCTAGTTCATGATATAAAGTTGGAAATTTAGGCATTTGAAGAACACTGCACACTTATAAACCCCAAATGCATGTTAAAAGGAGCTGAAAAGAAACACAACGTAATAAACTATCACAACTGAAGAAATTTCATTTGTAAACAGGAAGGATCCACTGACACATGGGAGGGATGCACTTTCTTCAAATCTGATGCTGAGATAATAAATCACATGAAAAGAAAAGGTGCTCTGTGAGCCCATTTCTATGATGAAGTATTAATTGTTTGAGAGAAATCAGAAAGGATTTGGCTGGGGGAAGGTAGAGTGCCTGGATAGTGTGACAGGCAAATTTCTGTGTTGTAAGGTTGTGTCATACATGAACAAGCGTGTAAAGGGCAATGCTTTTATCAAATCCATGCAAGCATTTGCAAGGTGATTGTAGTTGTATGTGTTCAACACAAAAATCCATAGTGATGGGGTTTTTTTTTTTTTTTCGTCTTTTCTTTTTATTCCACAAACCAAATCAGCATTTTTATTTGTGGCAGGTGGTTCTACAAAAAAAAAAAAAAAAAAAAGATTGTACATAAGTGAAGAAAACAACTTTTAATTCATCAAAAATTTAAAAAGATAGAATACCAAAGCCTCTCTTTTCTTTTAACAGGCTGAGTGTTGCATGGGTCAAATATATTTTTAAATGTCTTTTTTTTTTTTGAGATTACGCTTCCATTATTTCTCCCTTCATTTTACTCTCTCTAAGCCCTCCCACATAATCCTCTGTACATTCTTTCAAATTCATGACCTCCTCAATCATTAATTGTTATTACATACATGTATGTAGATATTATAAGAGAGCCAACAGCCATCACTTTACCAAAGCAGCAAACCTCCTGACTACTTTCTAAATATTGTCCTTCTACTCACATTTAAGAATAAAATACATTACTTTTTAGGAGCCATAGTCTATGAATATTTAAAGAATGTTGACATATGTGCTTTCCTAGAGATAATATACTTAGTACACATCATAGAGATGGCTCTAATAAGATTTCTAGCAGAGTTTCAGGGAAACCAAAAGGAGCAGCCTTGTTTCTGTCACTGTGTTTTCTTCTTTCTAGTTGTCATCCGTTGTTAGAAAATGACAGAACATGATGGTTTTTCAAATGTAACTACTTTAAAACACCTATTTTTAGTCATAATCAAGCCAGAAATTAGACAGCTTTCCTGTAATTATTTAGAGTTAGCTGCAGTGCAAACAGTTCAATGGGCCTCCTGGTCTACTACGTGGAAAACCAGTGTAAAAAGATTTGTTATAAATGTGTATTTTTACATTTACTTTTTACCATGATAATCATGGAAATGGTTTTTAAGGTGAAGTTATTATAAGATAATAAAAAATAAACTAGAAGCCAGAGGAAAATGCTAATATTGCAAGAATATTACATCTATAAAGAAATACTGAGCCCAGAGAGCACAGTATCAACTCATAAAAAAAAAAAAATTAAAGGCACTCAGAATGAAAGAAATTTAAACAACCAGCCTAATTAAAAACCAAAAAAGAAAAGAAAAGAAAGACCACACCTTCAGTAGGCATTTCTTAACGAAGACGAACAAGTAACCAGTAAGCAGAAGAAAACACACAAATTATTAAGCATTTGGAAAATGCAAATTAAACCACAGAAACGTCTTACTTCATTCACTTCCTATTAGGCAATGAGATAAGTCAGTTGGTAAAGTCTCTGCCAGGCAAGAAGGGGTAATGAGTTCAGGTTCCCCACTACCAACAGTATGTGCAGTATGTGCCTATAATCCTAGCACTGAGGAGAAAGACTCAAGACAATTCTTGTAACTTTCTGGAAAAGCAGTTCAGTCTTTGTGGCCAGTGTAGATTCAGTGAAAGATGCTGTCTCAAAAATGTGATGGATAGCAACTGAGGAAGACACCTAGGACAACCTTTGTCCTTCACTTGGACGTGGGCACCACTGCCACACACACATGCACACAGACGTGAACACATAAACACTACGTATAGTTACACATGCGTAACACACAAACACATGAACACACACCTAAAAACTAAAATCAGTATTTTGAATAGGAAAAAAAAAACAAAAACAAAAATAAATGCAAGAGTTGGTGAGAGTTTGGTAAAATTGAAACTCTTGTACTTGTATACAACTGCTAGGAACACAGAGTGGTACAAACACAGAAATAAAGAATGTAATGGATACACAGAACACTGTACATAGAAGCTACACATACTGCAATATTTCCCCTTATAGGCATGGAAAACTGAAAGCACAGATATGAACAAGTGTTCATGAAAAACTTAACCTCAAACTTGCTGATAGTGAAAACTGGAATACCAGAAATTTCTGCACATATACAATAGCCCCGTTTTTTCTTGTAAGGCTGAGAATTGCTGTAGGTCTGTGGAATCCTTTTAAGAATGACCTCTGTGTCACAGCCCTGCTTCACTCAGAGGAATCTGCACAGAGAGAGTGATGGACTGAGAGAGTGATGGGCTGAAAGTGTGGGGACCTCACCATTTAACTTCCACAGACAACAATTCTGATGGGATATTTAAGTTGCTGGGAGGTCAGGACGTGACTGAAGCTGTGGGTTCTGTATTGCTTCCCAGTTCTCTTCTACTTCTAAAATATACCTCTTATTCCACAGATCATTGTTTTCAAAGCGATTCCCAAAAATAGTCTAAAAATTTGCATTGTGTAAAATAAATATAACTGAATGTTGTTTGAGCACTGCAAAGAATTTAGAGTTATAAAGTTTATGTCAAGACTTAGAAGGCTACATATTGGAGGGTTGCCATGAGTTCAAGTCTACACAGGGCTACATACATACAGCTGTGGCAGCTTGACCTAAACAAACAACCTTTCAAGGAATATGTGCAAAAGTTTACCATAGTTTTAAATTTCACATTTTAAGGCAATCAGTATTCTTTGGTACAACATAAATGTCTCCATTCGTAATTAAGTTCTTCCTGTTAATAATTTGAAATAATTGCTCATTTTGTGGTCAGGTGCAATGTCAGTGGATTACAGGCTTTCAAGATGAAGCCCACTCATGACCTAATGTAATAAGACTTGCATCTGATGTGCTGTTTTAAAATTTAACCTGAATGGAAAAGAGCGAGTCTATTAATTAATTCTTTCATTTAGCAATTGCATATTATTCAAAATGGAATTCATTATCAATATAATTCCAATCGAAATGATTGGCAGAGGAAAAATACCATTCCACTTTATTGTGAAAGTCAGTAGTAAGCTTTGATCGACACAAGGAAGGTAAAGTAGTCACTGTTTAAAAACATCAGCGTCTTCATAGGCAGTCTGATGATGAGCACTGAAGACTATGAAGATAAGAAAAAGAATTCAAAGGAGTTAAAAGAAAGGAAGTGCAGGATGTCAGAAATAATAGGAACAGCTTCAATTAAACTAAGAAGAGATTGATTAATGCTAAAAGCCACAGGGGTCAACAGTAAGAAAACGCCTCAGAGGAAGGAGTGACAGAGGAGTTATGTGACAAGAAAATAAATTAATTTAACTCAGAAGGCAGGAAAGCATCATTATCTAGTATTGAGTCAAGGTCACTATAAGAACAATGAAATAACTCAGAAGAAATTCCAATTTGGCCTGAAGATCTGCAATGAATAAAACGGTTAGAAGGGCAGAAGCAAGGGGAGAGGACGAAGAGATTCACTGAGCCTCTGTAATATGTCACCACACGGTTCCCAAATCAGCATGCTCAATTCTAATTTTAATTCTTTGCAAAAACAAAGTACACATTGTTTTATTACTCAAGTAAGTCTTTTGTAGAAGATCTGACTTGTAGAATTTTCCAACTTTTGTGATATCAATGCTATGCCACACTCAACTTGAAACTACCCCAAGGCATCTGCTGCTACAGAAAAATAATAATATTCTCTTTATAAATAGGCATGAGTTGGCACCAGAGCAGTACTATTTATATTATACAAAAGGAGGCCCTAACTCCACAAAGAAATATTCAAATTTATGTAAAAATTTTCTGGCTCAAAAATCCATATGTGAACTGGGTGTGATGTTATATGCCTGAAATCTTAGCAGTAAAGAAGCTGTCACAAGAGTTCAAGGCCAGCTGGGCTACTTAGGGAAACATTCTATCAAAGAAGGTATGGAAAGGAAGGACATTTTAAAATTTAAAATTAAAATTCATAGCTTTTTTAAAAAATCAGTCTTCAAAAACAAGACAATCAGAGTAACAGCAAAATATGTCCAATGGTATGGGAAAGTCAAGATTATCTTGGATCTCAAAACTGGACAAGAATTCAGAGCTAAAAGAGAAAACTGAGAAACTAACAGGGTAGAAGTAGAAAAGTGAATTCAACAATTCCCTGGGTATATCCATAATAATGCTTTGGATAGTAAGAAGTAAGAGTAAAAATAATGAGAGTTTTTTCTTATCAACCAAAGGTAGAACTTCCTAAAATCTGAGCATCCTATTTCTGTGTCTATAACCAAAGAAATAAAGCCAGTACTCTAAAGAGATGCTTGCATACTCATATTAGGGGGCTTACTCATTAAAATAATCAAGACACCTATAGATGCAGAATTAATAAGAAAAGTGATAGATACATGTAATACTATTAATTCACTTATGGAGAAAAAAAATCTTGACATTTATAATGAAATAGCTGGAAGTAAAGAATGTTATGCTAAGTGAATTAAACCAGACAACTAAAAGCAAATATTAGATATTCTCTCCCATATGTGGGAGTGAACAAAGCTGATCTGAATGAAGAAGAGTGAGTAGCAGAGGTCGTATGGTTTGGGGATGTACATGAATAACACAGGGTTACCTGCGATTACTAGACTTAATGCATTATGTAATTATGCACCAAGGCTTGTCCATATGTACATCTAAATTTATATTAACCCAAATATAAATAATATGTAAAAGTAAAAAGATGATATATGCAACAATTCTACTTAACCTTCTTCAAAACACCAGAAAGGGATTTGAGAGATAAAGCACAAGAAATACCTCACTGTAAAAACTTAAGGCTACCCCAGGGTCAAACTCATGCTGTGAATATTTAATGACCAGCGAGGGAAAAAAAGAAGAAAGTATATACTGAACTAAGAATCTTAGAAAAGACTGGTAGAGTTCAATTTGACAAAATAAAGTTGACCTTTGAACATTATTGCTTTGAACTCTGTTGATTCACTTAAATGCCTATTTATTTTCCTTTGGAGATATGTAACTATTAAAAAAAATAAAAAAAGAAAAACCATATGCTACAAAAATAAAAAAAAACTAGGCACTTCATCTCACTCTCATCTGTGAAATATGGATTAAATGCAGTCTATTCTATCCTTTTCGACATTAATGGTTACACATATAAAAGTTAAAATGGGCTAGAGAAATGGCTGAGTTATTAAGAATGCATAATATTAATTTTTTTGCTTTTACTTTTTATTACAGAAAAGGTAACAAAGATAATTGGGGAATGAATATGCTTCTTGACATAGGATTAACAAATATTGAAAACAAGTGTTTTTTTAATCTGATTTCTTTCATACATCATGAGAAAATTATTTCTAAAGAGTTTTCATTTTAAAAATCAGCACATATTAAATATAGTCATGACATTTTAAAAACTTTTTTAACTTTTATTAATTATACTTTATTCACTTTGTATCCCCCCCATAAACCCCTCTCTCCTCCCCTCCTAATCCCACCTTCCATCCCCCTTCTTCACACATGCCCCTCCCCAAGTCCACTGATAGGGGAGGTCTTCCTCTCCTTCCTTCTGATCCTAGTCTATCAGATCTCAGCAGGAGTAGCTGCACTGTCTTCCTCTGTGGCTTGGTAAGGCTGCTTCCCTCTCGGGGGGGGGGGGGGGGATCAAAGAGCAGGCCAATCAGTTTATTTCAGAGACAGTCCCTATTCCCATTACTATGGAACCAACTTGGACAATGATCTGCCACAAACCCACACACTTATGGACACCTGATCTTTGACAAAGAAGCCAAAATCATACAATGGAAAAAAGATAGCATCTTCAACAAATGGTGCTGTTCTAACTGTATGTTTCCATGTAAAAAAAAAAATGCAAATAGATCCATACTTATCACCCTGCACAAAACTAAAGTCCAAGTGGATCAAAGACCTCAACATAAAACCAGACACATTAAATCAGTTAAAAGAAAAAGCAGGGAAGACCCTAGAATTCATTGGTACAGGAGACAACTTCCTGAACAGAACACCAACAGCACAGGCTCTAAGAGCAACAATCAATAAATGGGACCTCATGCAACTGAAAAGCTTCTGTAAAGCAAAGGACACTTTCATCAAAACAAAACGAATGCCTACAGATTGGGAAAGAATCTTCACCAACCCTTTATCTGACAGAGGGCTAATATCCAGTATATAAAAAGAACTAAAGAAGCAGAAAGGCAACAAACCAAGTAATCCAATTAAAAAAGTGGGAACAGAGCTAAACAGAGAATTCTTGCTAGAAGAATAGCGAATGGCAGAGAAACACTTAAAGAAATGCTCAGCGTCATTAGCCATCAAGGTAGTACAAATCAAAAAGAATGCATAACGTTTTTGAAAAAATTCTGATTATGGTTTGCATGACCCATGCCAGGGGCTCAAAACCACCTATAATTCCAGTTCCGGAGAAATCTGAGGTGGAAAGATATTCTGGTCTATGCACAGATGTGCATATTCCACACAGGCACAAAAGACTTATACAGATTAAAACGAAAATAATTTTTAAATAATAACATTTGTGAAAACATTCATATGAAGCCACAAAACTCACATGGGACCATTAGTAATAGAGAACCTAAGAGAGTATAAAGACACTATATTGAATCATTATTTCAGAAAAGTAACTGCAGTTGCAGGGCATTGATGGCAGTACTGTAGAACCACCTTCTGGGCTGCAATAGGCTGCTCCTGTTGCAGGAGAGATTTCAGTACCAAAGACACTAATGGGTCTGGAAACAGTTCAGGTAATGTGTCCTATAAGTTGTACCACAGGAAAAGAACCTGATTCCTTCTTGCTTCCTGCAGAGTTTACTGTACATGAAACAAATTATTTGCACTAGACTATCAGGGAGATTTCCCATCAAGAACAAGCTAAATTCAGAGATGCAAAGTTTATAACTGAATGCCTGACTGAATAGATTGCTGCCTTTAATTCCCCGATTGTATTAGCGTTCAGCATAATTAATATTTTGTGGAAAGAAAAACAAATCTACACCAAAAGTAATATTTCCACTGCTCAGTAGAATAACAAAGCTTTATATAAACCATAGAATAAAATGAACTAAACAGAAAATTGTGTTTGCAGGAAACTGTATGTAGAAGCTGACAGAAAGCAGTAATTCTACAAATTGAGCAATCCAAGAGTAGCACTCATTTATTCATTTGGCCACAAAGGCATAAAAGCCAAGATGGACAAATGTAGATTTCACTCAAAACTTATTCAAAAATGCAAACTGCAGAACCCTGCTTCACATATTTCCTGTCGATTAATAATTGAAGTGAATGAACTTATTTTATTCAATTATGGGAAAATAAATTGGCTTAAAATCTGAAAATAACTATTAAAGATGTAAACAAAGGGTAAACAATAGAAAAAAAACAAGTATTGATGTACATATATATATATACATTATATAATATAAATAAACTAAATAATCTATCAGAGCATTATGTGTTTCTATGTATCATCTTTAGAGACCAACACAAGACAGCGTTAGAGCCCAATTCAAAAAAGCAGAAAAACAGAGCCAAGAAAATTTATATAGATTTATATATATTAAAAAATGTAGAGTGTGGAGTGGGGAAAGAAAGCAAAAGTGATGGAAAGAAAATTGAAAGAAAACAAGTGATAAAAGTGAGCAATAAGAAATGGCAGGTGCTGTTTGTTGGTCTGATGCTTGTATTTTGATGCTAATTACTGGCCCTGGAGATCAGGTTACTGCCCTATCCTTGTTGTGTAATCCTACCTAAGACATTATTCTTGATTGGTTCATTCAAAGGCCTAAAATTTGGCCAGGGCAGAAAGGGGTGGGGAGAGGGGGGCGAGTTGGAGAGCATGGCTAATGTTTCCAGGCTTTGGATTCAGGGAAATCATTGGAAACATAGAAAGAATGGAAGAGAGCAAGAAGGAAAGCAGGACAGGTTAGCGGGGAGAAGGAACCATGTGGGCTGGGAGGAAGGACTATAATAACAGCGTGAAAAGCCCAGATGAAAATACAAGCAAGTATTCATAAAATTATGGATGGAAGGTAGCCCAGATAAGGTGGTCAAGGCAGATGGCATTGGATGGGACCTGGGAGGTGGGTGGTGAGGATAGTGAGATAGCATAGTTTAAATAGCTGTTAAATAAGGTAATTATAAAATCTAACAGATATCTGTGTCTTATTGAATATGATAGCAGGTTAAATAATATCACTGCAACATTTATCAGGCTAATAATAAACATTGTTTAGTTCAATACCATTTTATTGTCAACAGAGTCAGGAAAAAGACACACTCTTTGGAGGACTATCCATTCACAGCTCTATTTTCCCAGCCTGATTGTCTGGGGACACTGGTGTTTTGTGCCACATATGAGGCAAGAAACACACAAATGAAAACCAAGGATGTAAATCACGATGCAATGATTAACGAATAACAGTATCCCATCTGTCTGAAGACATCCTTTTCAGTTAACCGACATCCATAGAAGCCAGACATTGGACTCTAAGACACACAAAACTACTTGGTCTGCTTGGCCTGTAATGTGTGGGCAGGAACTTCTAATTCTAGTCTCAGAACACGGGGACAGAATATCTGATGGGGAAGCTGGGGTAGGGAGGGTAGCGTTCAACTAAGATCCTGCTTCGAAAAATAAGCTAGAAATGGGATAGGTAAGATTACCAGTACCAACGTCAAGTTTTGATATGCCTATGCTCACGGCACATGCACCCACCCGACAACAACACACATTCAAATAAAAAAATAAAAGAGCAGGAAAGTTACTCATTTTATACAACCGGAGTGAAAAATCTTCCTTTTAGTGATGCTTGAGAGAGAAAAGAAATGCATGACTGGGTTTTAAATATACCATAAAGATAAACAACTGATGCTAGGTTCCATGGCTGCCGCCTGGCTGTCATCAGCTTCGGGTAAATTTAAGTGTGTGGGTAAACCAGAGGATGCTGACTTAAAAAGATAAACCATCAAATGAACAGCTGTCACTAAAAAGATGCAGTATCTCCAATAGAAGGGAAACCATTAGGTAACTTCTTAATAATAATAATAATAATAATAATAATAATAATAATAATAATAATAATA
>NW_026594428.1:4302300-4404292 GCF_907164565.1 Psammomys obesus | reverse complement strand
TAATAATAATAATAATAATAATAATAATAATAATAATAATAATAATAGATGCATTGAGAGAATAGAAAATAAAGGCAAATGGTAATTCACAGTGAAGCGTGGAAAGCATCAGTAGAGACAAGGTAAATACACGAGACCATGAGAGGTCCCACAGGGTGTCCACAGGTTGTTCAGATGGGGGAAGAGAAGCACTGATACTCTCTGTTGCTTCTACTAGGTAATATTACACATGACAACTTCCTTTTAAAAATGGTATGATTATAATGTGACTTTTAGGGTCAACCATAAAAATAAGCAAGTAGCAGCTAAAACAGTAAAACCTAAATTGAATTCATAAACTTTTAAAGCAGAAAACTAAACGATTACTTCAATTTAAGAGAGAATTAAAGCATTTTGATGTTTCATTTTGAAAAATTTCAATTGCCTTTTAAAAGCTGTTTCTTTTTGTAATATCCAATCAATCATTGATTACATTTTCTCTACCTTTCATTATCTACATTTTTACTTCCAAATGGAGAAATTGTATTAATACCTTCCAGGTGTTCAGTGATCCTACTTATTTTTTTCTTTATCCTGTGGAGTAAAACTGCGCTGTTTTCACATCTAGGCTAATTATTCCACGTTTTGAGTGCATTCCATGAACGGATTCAACTTTTCATTATAGGTTACTACTGTAAATGACTCATATATTTTTGGTATTAGGTAAACAATTTGTATATATGTTGGTCTCTGGGTATTTTAAGACCACTACTGATAACATTAGGTTTTATTATGTTACTATCAACATTTGCATATTTTTAAAGGTTAATTCTTCATAGAGAATCAGAGTAGTAGCTATTGAGATAACTTTTCTCTTGCCCAGACTCATGGTATTCATTCAAAATAAATGAACTAAAAGTTTGATTTTATTTTTCTGGAAGATATGACCACCACTGTTCCTTTGTGGCCAGGAAACAGCTTTCTTCCCAGCTTCCTATGCCTTTTACATAGGATGATCACCAAAAATGAGGCAATACATCTATAATTTCTCTGTGCAGAACATGTCAGTCTTTGGCACCTGAGGCTGGTTATTGAGCTATAAGAACATAGACTATCTCACATTCCAGAATTTCAGCAATTTATTATTAGCACTGATGTCTCAAGGCAGAACATGGAAAAAACCCAAAGTTTTAAGTTCAGTTGTCTCTCTTTTTTGGAAGAGAGGGAAAATACTTGGCTTTTACTAGTTGTTAGACATGATAAAATATAAGGTAGTGGCTGTAACCAAAAAAAAAAAAAAAAATCTTTGAGCTAAAGTTATGGAAGTGAAGTCCTTATTTTGTACATCCTTTCATGAATAGATTTTCATTATCACAGTTAATTTAAATAATACGAGTCACACAAGCATATTTAAACTTTTGATTATTTTATCACAGCACACAAGCTAGAATGACTGCATAAAACATATGTGTGTTTCTATCAATAAAATACACAAACACTCCATTAAAAAACTTTTCTTAGTAGCAAATTACATACTTTTTTTTTTTTTCAAAAATCTGTTCCTGACTGATTACTGTCGGTACACCATAAAATTCACTTCAAAGACAGAAATTAAAGTGGATGACAGTTTTCACATATCCTTCATAGACACTTCACCTACTTTACCGTAAGTGAGGTGATTGGAAGAGAGTGCCAGGCAGTAATGATTCAAATGTTCGGAACAAAAACAATGACCAGGAAATCATTAAAAAAAAAAAAAAAACAACTATGCATCAAAGAAAAATAAACATGTATCCGAAATCAGTAACCATAGGAAGAATTGTAGCCCTGCCACCACAGAAGAAATAGAGCAGGAAAATTTCTATCTTTGTGAGGACGGTGGCTGGGAAGAAAAGAATGAAATGGCAGAGAAAATGACAACAGTGCAACACATACTATTAAGGGAGGACTTGGAGATATTTCACAGTGATATGCTCAGCCAGGACTGTGACAATTAACATTGGCATGGCAAAGATGCTCACTTTGAATCATGGTCAACAAAGAAATGTTCTTTTTTGTTTATTTTTTATTTGGTAAGAAATAAAGCTTTCCAGTTTCCTGCTGTTTTCAATGACGGCATGCTTTATAATATTAATTTACAATTTATTTCCATTCTTGCACTTCTCCTTCTACTAAAGATCAATGTTAAATCATTGGCAATAGCATCTTAATCTGGAGGAAATATTGATCACTAAGTTCTCTACAGGATTTCATTTTGCACATATAATTGTGGTGGTCTCACAAAGTCAAATGAGAAGAGTATTTGAAATCCTACACAACTTTCCATCATCACCAACAAGTAATGAACTGATGAGTGCATGTTATTGTATGAGGGACAGAGAAAGACACTTCCCTTCTTGTTCATTTTGGCATCAGACCAGAAATAAAATCTAATCAAGAGAAAATTATTATATACACACACACAAACACACACACACTCCACACATCAATAGTAACATATGGAACTCATAAACATGAACAGTAAGTAATAAAACAAGAAATTTGAGAAATGCCATGTCCCAAAGGAACCTAAAAATATAGGTTATCTAAATATAATGACATAAAATATAATAGGATCATAGAACAGATAAATGAGAAGGCAAGAAAGAATGCAAGCAAAACAATTAACAGGATTTAGCTGATATATAAATACTATTAGTACATTACTAGTGATAAATGCACTACGTAATTAAAGGTTAAGAAAGGAAATGTCTCCTTGAGGTTCTGTCTTGTGTTTTTATTTTTGTTAACTTAAATTTAATACTAGTTAAAAATGTAATTTATTAATTCTACAAGTGAAGAGGGAACTTAAGGATTTTTCACCTGGAAAAGGAGAGTTAATTCATGTTCTAAAATATCCAGAGTACATCTCTGTTCTGCTATGGGTTTTCTGTCCAAAATCAATAATTCAATAAGTAAATCAATAATATGTTTTCACATACAATATTGAACAGGATAAAAGATAGTAAAAGACACAGTAATTTTATGCAATTAGTGTAAACTGATAACTAAATCAAATGAGAAAAGTTAAGAAAATATACTGTGGTGGGTGAGATCTTATGCAAAACGAATGATGAAAACATGCAGAAACTCACAGCCAAACAATTGACCATGGTCCTGGAGTGTTATGAAAAACTGGGAGGTTTAGATGGATCTTGAGGTAGTGCCATTTTTAATTTTCTCAGAAAGCACCAGGTTGATTTCCAAAGTGTTTGTACAGGTTTACATTACCACCAGGAATGGAAGAGGGTTTCCCATTGTCCACAAACTTTCCAGCATATGTTGTCACTCCAGTTTTTGATTTTACTCATTCTGATGTGTGTAAGTTAGAATCTCAGGGTCGTTTTGATTTGCATTTCCCTTATGACTAAGGATGCTGAGCATTTCTCTAAGTGTTTCTCTGCCATTTGATATTCCTCTACAGATAATTCTCTGTTTATCTCTGTACCCCATTTTTTAATTGGATTACTTGGTTTGTTGCTGTTTAACTTCTTGAGTTCTTTATATATTCTGGATATTAGCCCTCTGTCAGATATAGGGTGAAGATTCTTTCCCAATCTGTCGGCTGTAGTTTTTTTTCTGATGACAGCATCTTTTGCTTTACAGAAGGTTTTCAGTTTCATGAGGTCCCATTTGTTGATCTTAGAGCCTGTGCTGTTGATGTTCTGTTTAGGGAATTGTCTCCTGTGCCAATGACTTCAAGGCTTTTCCCTAACTTTTCTTCTAACAGATTCAGTGTGTCTGGTTTTATGTTGAAGTATTTGATCCACTTGGACTTTACTTTTGTACAGGGGGACAAATATTGGTCTATTTACATTTTTCTACATGCAAACATACAGTTAGGCCAGCACCATTTGTTGAAGGTGCTTTTTTAATTTTTATTTATTTATTTATTTATTTATTTATTTATTTATTTATTTTTTTTTTCATTTTATGGTATCGGCTTCTTTGTCAAAAGTCAAGTGTCCATAGGTGTGTGGGTTTATTTCTGGATCCACCAGTCTTTTTCTATGCCAGTACCATGCTGTTTTTATTACTGTTACTGTATAATACAGCTTGAGATAAGGAATGGAGATACCTCCAAAAGACAGCCAGAATCTGGAAAAACCTAGACATCCCTCAACCAAGGAATAGATACAGAAATTGTGGTACATTTACACAATGGAATAATACTCAGCAATTTAAAACAAGGAAATCATGAAACTTGTAGGCAAATGGTGGGAATTAGAAAAGATCATTCTGGGTGAGCTAACCCAGAAACAGAATGATACACATGGTATGTACTCACTTATAGATGGATATTAGCCATATAATATAGGATAAACATACAAAGATCTTTAGTCCTAGAGAACAACAGGGAGGATCCTAGGGAAACTGCTTAATCCTCATTCAGAGTGGCAAACAGGATAGAATCAAAAGTGAGAGAAAACAGTTAGCTGGCCAGGAGTCTTTCACAGAAGGCATCTGAAAGACTCTTCCTAGCAGAGTATCAAAGCAGACGCTGAGTCTATGAGAAGAAGGAGAGGGTGAAATGGGGGTATGAGGGTAGAACTTGGAGGAGAAGAAAGAAGGGGTTGGGAACAGGCTATAAGGTGATTAAGCAAAAAAAAAATCAAAATTTAAAAAATTAAAGAATACAAATTAAAGACAGATATAATATCACTCCCTCTATAAACATTTTAATAAGAAGTGCTATTTGATAAAATTCTAATTGACTTTAACAAAGGAAACAGATCTAAATCAACAGATGCATGTATATATTAGGAAATACAGTTGTTTATGAGCAAATCCGTACAACACACAAACATTAAAAGATAATTCCTCATTCTTGAAAAATAAATCTTTTTAAATTTTTATAATTATAGGGCATGGTAGTGCATGTTTTCATTCCCAGCACTTCGGAGTAGAACAGGTGGGTCTCTATGTACTGCGTTCCAGGACATTTAAGGTTGTGTAGAGATCCTGTCTCAGTATATAAAGTGAAACTTCATAATTAGTGGTGGGGCTGTAAATATTTCCTGTAAAATGAAGGAAAAAGAGAATTACACTTATCAATTTTTTCTATGTTACTGCACTGAAGTATTATCAGAAGAAAGGATGGAAACAGTGTTTCCTCTGACTGTCCACGCAAGACTCCTGGGCAGAGGTGCTTAGTTGCTTGCGTTGGTGCAGAAAAACAAAGCCAAATGAAAAACAACAACAACCTCTTAAATTGGTCTACCTGATTTCCTCTTTCTACTTTCCCTTTTAAGTTCACTTTATTTTGCATTGCCAACCCACCATGTCATTGATACTAGAGTCGTCGAGGCAGTATTTGTTGTACTTGACTTAGCATCAGTGTTTGACAATGCTCACTCTCTTTACTCCACACAGTATCTATATTTGTCTTCTAAAATGCCCTAGGCATTGTGTGGTAGGACAGACCTGTATTGCCAGTACTCAGGAAACAGGAGGGTCTGGAGTTCAAGACCAAGTTTGGGCTGTATACCTAGCTTAAGCCCGGTATCATAAAGAAAACAAAACAAAGTCGCTGGCTTTTGATTGCCCTGTAGCTATATGAATACCTAATCTTATTTTCATGTGATTCCCATCCCTGCTGCATACCATTCTCTGACAAATGGTCTAGTACAGACACACACACACCCACTTTACATAATTTCTTTCTCAGACTTTATTGTAACAGTAAATGTTGTCACAAGCTTTATATAGACTAGCTAAACGGATGTCTGCATTCTCAGCAGACCTCATAGGGTACATCTACATATAATATAGTTGTTACCTAATGTAAAGGGACAAAATAACAACGATGGCGTAGAACTGCCCATAATAACTCTCTCTAATAAAAATTCCCACATACCCAAACTGCCTTTGTTTTTATTATAAAACTACAAGCTGGGTGAAGGTTTTAAAATAAAATTAATATATTCTAGCTTTCTATTTGTAAATCTATAGTATTTTGCCATTTGATATGTAGTAAAGCTAAATCAGAATTCATAGAAAAATCTATGTATTGATGATCCACTATGCTAGAAAATGATGACTATCAGTGTGTTGATATAATACAAATTAAATTCATTTTATAAGTTTATTACATAAAATTAAACACTGGCAGGAAGGGTCATAAGAAACAATTTTCTAGAATTTACAGTGTTCTACATCCCTTGAATTGTGGCTGCTTTCTTCAAATTTCAAACTGTATCATTTCAACCTCTGGCTCCATAATTACGTTTCTTTTTTTTTTTTCCTGAGGTTGACACCCTAGAGTCCCCCCTATAAGGATCCATGTAATTACACCAGACTTTACTGGGTAATCCAGGATAATCACTTCACATCAAGAGTTTTAATTTAATCACATCTCCATAATCTCTTTAAGACATTTAAGCAGTGTATTCACACTCTGGGTTGTAGGACATGGTATCTTTGGGAGCATTTACTATGGCATTGACAGGTAATAAGAACTGTCCTAAAGGACCTGGACTCTACCTCCCATTACATCTTTGATTTCTGCTAGCTGCACTTTTTGCATCCAAGCTTTTGATCTAGCTACACTCCCAGCCCTGTCGTCCTCCAATGCTTACCAGGCACTCTCAATTTTAACCTTGTTCAGCAAACATTTCCTATTCATTCAAAGAATTTCACATTGATAATTGCATGATAACTCCATTACTTCCTCCAAGATCTTTGCTCAAATGTCATCCTCTTTGAGGAAGTACCCAGTGTTCTACCACTATCTATCCCAAAAACTATTACCTTAATATATCATTTCTAATATCATTTATTATCTATTATAAAATAGTATTGTATATATTTTAAATTTATTACTTTTTCTACTAAAAATATGAGTTTCAGAACAAGGTGTAGTCCTTTATCTAATGAGAAGCCTGAGACAGTTTGTGAAAATGATAAACTCTTCATGACTTTTATAGATTGAGAATAAAGTGGTCTGAAAAAAACAAAAAGACTAGATGTTCTAAAGATGCAACTGGTAAACTGATTGGCAAACTTCTCCCAGAAGATGAATATTATTAAAGAAGCAACAGTAAAACATGGTGGATAAAAACTGCCTACAAAGTAAGAAAAGTGATTGTAGATCTGGAAAAAGGAAAGGTGATACATTCATGATAGGAAAAGGTATTGGTTGAAATCTAGAAAAGAGACTGAAGATGTGTAGAGAGATTAAAGCTGAGTACAGACTACAGTGGTACACAGACTACACACTTAAAAGGTGCTGTGCACTTGTGTTAGGCAATACTCATAGAACCATGGTTAGTAACAATCAAAACGGGGAGAGAAAGGAACATTACTTATGCTTAGCTGATAGTGTGCATACATATATTGAAACATGTAAGAAGAAAATACTCTATTAGAAAATTAGAAAAAAATAACTGAGCTGTGATTACACTAAAGTTACAGAAAAAAGGTTTAAAATTCTAGCATTTTATTTAAGAATTGCTACACAGACTGTCTTAATAATAAAGAAGCACACACAGCTACCAGAAAATAAAGCTGTTGACAGTGAGGAAGGAGAAATGCTGTGCAATGACAGAGGGCGTAGTAGAGTAAGAGTTTAGCAAACACTGGCCGAAGTGAAGGGAGTATGAGGGAAAAGTGGGAGGATGGAGGTGCCAGGAGCTCCACAAGAAGACCAACAGAGCCGACTAACCAGAGCCCAAGGGTACTGTAGAGACTGATGCACTGACCAAGGACCATGCATAGACTGGACCTAGGCCCCTTACACAGATGTAGTGCACGGGCAGCTCAGGCTTCATTGGGGTTCTGGAGTAAGGGGAGCAGGGGTTGTGTCTGACATGGACTCTTTTGCCAGACTTTTTGATCCATCGCCCCTGGCGGGACTGCCAACCAGGCCACAGGGGAAGGGGATGTGCTCAGTCCTATGTGGTGGGGTGGAGGAGGCTTCCCTTATCTGTGGAAAAGGGGAGGTGGAATGTGAGGGAAGAGGGAGGGAGTGTGGGACTGGGAAGAGAGGAGGGAGGGGCCTATGGTTGGGATGTAAAGTGAATAAATTAATTAATTAAAATTAAAAAAACTTTAACACCCTTATGTTTTCCAGAGCACTGAGTGATCACAATGCCATTTCAAATATCTCTTCACTAACAAAATAGGTAGGTGTGGTGACTCTTGCCTGTAAATGCAATGAATTTAATATAGAATCAGGTGTGTGGTGAATACAAGGCCCACTTAACCTATGTTAGCCCACTTGATAACACTTAATGATAACACTTTAAAAAGTGGTGTGGTAATTACAATTTTGTTACATATGTTTGCTGTTTTGAATATTTTCATTACACAATTACATTTGAGAATAAAAACAAAATAATAACGAAGTACATCAACAAGCTGAACTTGTGAGCCAAAAGGAAAATAAAAGCTACCCTATCAATAAAAAATAAATTAGCAAAAAGTAAATATACTTAAAAACAAAATATACACAAAATTACCTGCTTATGCTTACCTTTAGAATAAAACAACCAATTATTCTTATAAACAGATTTACATGGGAAACAGTTTTCAAATATTAATGCCCAGATTTGTTGGAGTTATAGAGAAATCATAACACTGAACAATTATTCATTGCCTCACTCAAGGGATCCTGGACGATGCTGAACACTTCTTGTCATCTTCCTATGTTTAAAATAACACTGTGTGAAATACCATCTCTCAAGTGGTTATATTCGTGAAGGTTTAAAAGGAAAAAAAAAAACAACTAAATATCCTCCAAAGGGGTAATGGGAATCCAAATCAAGGTAGAACTACTGAAAAGAATATTCATGAAATATTTAGTAAGAAACATGAAAATAAAAGCTTTATCTATCAAAATCGAACAATTCTCTCATTTATATTTCTTGAATTAAAACAAGTTATGCAGTGCTTTTAAGAAAAAAAAATACGACTTTCAAAAGTGACTTGAGTGAACTTAGGTCCAACCACAAACAGACCAACATAGGATCCTGCTACCACCTACTAATTTAATTAATTCCCCCTAACTCTGGTAGTCTTGCTATTCAACACACACAAATTAAAAATTTCCAGTAGAAAATGACTAACAATCAAACAGCATGTAGACATGACAAGGTCACCCAAAGATAGGCTTAAAAAACAAACTAATGGGCAGTCCCTCTTCCAATTACTATTTATCCCACTTGGGCACTAACCTGCCATGAGCTACATCTGTGCAGGGGTTCTAGGTTACCTCCATGCATGGTACTTGGTTGGAGTATAAGTCTCTGGAAAGACCCCTGTGTTCAAATTTTCTGGTTCTGTTGCTCTCCTTATGGAGTTTCTGTCCTCTCCAGATCTTACTATTTCCCACTTCTTACATAAGATTCCATGCACACTGACCAGCAGTTGGCCATAAGTCTCAACGTCTGCTTTGATAGTCTGCAAGGGCTTATGGGGGGCGGGGGATACAAAGTGAATAAAGTCTAATTAATAAAAAATAAAAAAAGAGGAACAGGGACTATTTATGACATGAACTCAATGGCAGGCTCTTTGACCTCTCCACCCCCCCAAGGGAGGAGCAGTACTGCTAGGCCACAGAGTAGGACTTTGCAGCCAGTCCTGAAGATACCTGATAAAACAGGGTCAGATGAAAGGGGAGGAGGTCCTTCCCAATCATTGGACTTGGAAAGGGGCAGAGAGGAGATGAGGGAGGGAGGGTGGGATTGGGAGGGAATGAGGGAACGGATACAGCTGGGATACAGAGTTAATAAAAAATAAGTAATAATAAAAATAATAAAAAAAGAATTAATAAAAAAAGAAAAAAAAACTAACGCACAAATAAACAAACAAACAAACAAGGTGCAAATTGTAGAGAAGAACCCATGAATCTTCTTTGCTATGAAAAAGACACAGGTAAGTGGTAGAGGGAATGAGATCCAGATGACCTATAAAACTCCTGATTATTCATATTCAAACTGTTCTATGCTCCACACTCAAACAGTACCCTGCCATTCTGGGCTCCTGATGGAATTTACGAAGTCCAAAAATAAACAGTCTCATTTTCATTACTCTGAGCCTCCATTGTTCTTATTATGGAGTGGGAATTCCCTTTCTCACAGTGCTACATAAAACATACCATCATTTTTGTTGACAAGTTTATTAAACCTGAACTTACGTCTGCATAATTCTAGAATTACATAGATAGACTTTGCAATAGTAAAGAACTATGGATACACAAATATAGTGGAAATCTTATTTCAAGTGTGCTCACAAAATGACCTCTAAAGTACTTATCTAAATCCTTTCTTAATTCATAGTATAAATTAAAAAGCAAATATGTAACTTATTAAGACGGTCAGAGAGAAGGGTAGGAGGACCATACCAGTGGACTTGGAGAGGGGCATGGGAGGGCATGAGGGAAGAAGGGTGGGATTGGGAGGGAATGAAGAAGGGGGCTACATCTGGGATACAAAGTGAATAAACTGTAATTAATATAAAAAAAGAATGTACCCACTTTTTGTATACAATATTAGAGACATATTTAAATTAGTATCACATCATCAGCGTAATAGATTTGAGCCATTTAAAAAGGTGTGATTGAATAATGAAAATTTTCATCATTACAAGGGTAATAACTAAAATGATCTCATGATAATATTTAAAGAATAAGTAAAATCATTGAAGGATAAAATTTAAAGGTGTCATTCTGTGGCTAATTAAAATATTAAAAATCTAGCCTTACTTGCAAAACATTTAAGTGATAAGATTTATATCATGATTTTGCTTCCAGAAGAAAAATCATGTTTAAAAGACTATTATATCACATTGATGGTCCTTTTTGTTGTTGTTATTCCACATGATTCTGCATGTACTCTAATTACAGATGTTCTTAACATTTTGGCTGCTCTTCATCTACATTTTTCTATCTACCCATGTCCAAATGTCTAAAAGCACCTCTGAAAATCTTCCTTTCATCACTTACTTACCTTGTCAAGATCATGACCTTGTAAAAAAGGTGATGATGCATTTTAGACAGAATCAGCACCCAACCTCACTATGTGCTCTGTTTTCACAGGTATTGGCTGGGGTTTCTGAATCTACATATATGTCTTTCACACTTTCTTTCATCATTAGTTTATACATTTCAGATTATAGACCTTTCTTTGCTGTCCTCAAAAACTTGTAAGTATATTATTCTGTGTATGTTTTTGTGAATGAAATATGTTTAAATTGCTCTGTTTATTTTTTAATTTGCCTCTTTATATGTGTGTATCATGTATGGGGTGGTGTATGAACACCTAAATCTAAGTGACTGTGGATGCCAGAAGTAGTTAACTGATATATCTGAGCTAGGGTTACAGGTGGTTGTGAGCAGCGGACATGAGTGTTATGGGTCAAACTCCAGTCCACTAAGAATAGCACTCCTTACGTTTATTTTAATTTTTTTGTATACAAAAATATTTATTTTAAAGCTTTTTAATTAATTTTTATTTAAATCACAGGTTATTTACTTTGTATCCCAGCTGTAGTCCCCTCCCTCCTTCCCTCCCAATCCCACCCTACTTCCCTCATCTCCTCCCGGCCCCTCTCTAAGTCCACTGATAGGGGAGGTCCTCCTCCCCTTCCATCTGACCATAGCTTATCAGGTATCTTCAGGACTGGCTGCCATGTCCTCCTCTGTGGCTTAGCAAGACTGTTGTTCCCTCAGGGGTGGGGGGAGTTAAAGGAGCCAGTTGTTGGGTCAGAAATACTTCCTGTTCCCCTTACTAGGAACACCCACTTGGTTATGCTCATTTTTATTTATTTTTTTATTAATTACAGTTTATTCACTTTGTATCTCAGTTATAGTCCCTTCCTCATTCTCTCCAATTCCCATCCTTCATCTCCTCTCATGCCTTTCATATAGTCCACTCATAGGGGAAGTCCTCCTCCCCTTCCATCTGACCCTCGCCTATCAGGTCTCATCAGGACTGGCTGCATTGTCTTCCTCTGTGGCATGGCCTTAATTTCATTTTCAGATACACCACAACTAATTAACAAACAAACAAACAAACAAACAAACAAACACTGACTAGTTAGTCTCTGGAATTTTGAAAGCTACAAATTAACTGAATTGTTCAACTTCAGAAGTTTTGTTGCTTATGGTTAGACTTGTTCAGTTTTTCTTCCTGCAAGGTACTATTATCAGCAAAGAGAAAATACATCAGTGCTTTATTTCCTATCTATATATTATTTATATCTATAACTATCTACCTAGCCACATACCTGCATATCTTGTCTATCTACCTATTTATCTGTTTACCATCTATATCTGTCTCTCTGTCTTCTTTATCTGTCTAAATGCTATGTTCAGAACTTTGAGGACATGCGAATCAGATGTTGTCAGTTGGTATCTTTATTTTGTTTGTAATCTTGAGAAATATTTCAATTTTTCACCATTTAGAATGATATTAATTCTGGAATTTTTAAATATACTCTAGTTTAACATGACACACTGCTTCTTTGACTATTATATTCATTTTTGACTATAAAATACTGATTTTTTCAAATATATCTATTTTTGCATTCACATAGTTTTATCTTATTAATTCATATCAACATCACATTTATTGATTTGTGTGTGTTGAACAACTCTTACATGCCCAGGTAGAATTCTCATTTCTTCATGGTTAATGACTGTATTTCTGCATTAAGTTTGCTAGCATCACGCTAATGTTTTTACATGTACGTTCATGGGAATGATAATCTGCAGCTTTGTTTTAACATCTGTTTAGGTCCAATATCAAAATAATACTGAAATTTTAAAGTGATTTTAGAAGTTTTCACTTTAATATCTTAGTACACTTTGAAAATAACTATTAGCTTTTCTCTAAATGCTTTTAGAAATTCTGTGTGGCGTGAACACAGTTCTATAAATTATGAAACTTTTAATGCACTCTGCACATTATTGGTTTCATCAGGTTTATTCATAATTCAGGATAGCAGGCTATACAATTCTGACAGAGTATACTTTTTTTCTGGCTTATGCACTTTGCTATGCTATAAATCTACACTGTGATTTATATTAATCTTTTCCATTTCTGTGTCATTTGTTGTAATATTTATTTTTCAATTTTTCATTTATTTTTAAATTTTTTATTCCATCACCTTTTTTGCTTTCAAATAAAAAGTTGTTAATTGTGTTCTGTCTCTCTCTCTTCTTCTCTCTCTCTCTTTCTCTCCTCCTCCCTCTCTTCCCAAAAAGGCAGCTCATAGCTTCATTGGCGTATTCTACTGCCTTCCATATATGGCTTCATTTATTTTTTTTCTCCGATCTTTATTATTTTTACTCCTAGGCTTACTTTATTTTTTCTCTTTTTAGTTTTTGAACTTGCACATCCTTTGAAGTTGTTCTTTGTAATGTGCTTATTTATATTATGAGCTTAAACTTTTGATCTATATTTGCTTTACAAGAGCTTTAATGTGCTGTGCTTGCACATTCATTGTCTCCATATACATTATCAATTCCATACCATTTCTTTTCTGGTTCATACGCTGTTGAATTTGCATGATTTTGTGGGTCTTATAAAATTTTCCTCGTATTAATTTCCGGTGTTATTGAATTATAATAAGAGGATATAGTGAATGTAACTGCAAACCTTTACAGTTTTCTGAGACTTGTTCTCTACCATGGAGAATGCTTCATGGGTGTTGTCAAAATAGGTGCTCGATACTATACTATTTAACAGAATGTTTACACATACAGTCTGGTTCATTTCATCTAAAGTATGAATATAAGCCTACTATTTACCTAATTATTTTATATCTGGATGATTTTTTGGTATGTTTCATATTAACACTTTGCATCTGATATTTTATTTAAAAATAATGATAGTCTATCGTTGATTATGTTACATGAGGAAATGTACAATGCTATAACTGAATTAAAATTAAAAGCCAATTTCCAAAAATATCATTAAATTACAGTTGTTATTTTAAAGTTGTTACAGTTGTTAAATTAAAGTTGTTAGACCTACATACATTAAGTGTGTGAGTGTGGTTATTTTTCATGGATTTTTCACGTGTGAACTTCAGTGATGAGCATTATCTAAGCATGTTCTACCCTTTTCCACCAAATTAATCTTTTCCTTAATCATTATTGTAACATCCATCATGCATGCACATTATCTTCATGCTTAGAGTTTAAAATGCTTTCATCACCACTTTCCTGATGATTAATATAATAGCTACTGTAGAAACTATGTAAGCTCACTTTTTAGTGAGCTTATCAAGGAAAGGATATATCAAGGAAAGGATATCATTTTTAATATCTTTTTAATTCAAATCCTCACTCATCTGGGAAGTACGAGGAATCGTTTAACCTAAGAGTTTCTTCCAATACCAGTTAAATGCTGATTTATTTCTTTCCAAGGATTTTTTCCTTTACACTAAAAATGCCTACTACATTTGCTATCTTTTTTGTTACATCTTTCTTGTGGCTAGCAGTTCAAAGGTTCAAATAGAAATGACTATATTCTAACACATACCATATTTTTTATTCTTATCTTAGGGTAAGGTTCATATATTGTATACAGAACCATGGATTTTAAATAGATCTTTGTAGTCACACATAATCAAAGTGTTTGGAATTTTTACTCTGAAAAAGTTTAATTTCAGTAATTAAGTATTTTCCTCTTTCTGAGCTCTTGTATAATCTATAGGTTTTTACACTACAATTTTTTTCTTTTATTATTATTATTATTATTAATTACACTTTATTCATTTTGTATCCCCCCATAAGCCCCTCCCTCCTCCCCTCCCGATCCCACCCTATCTCCTCTTTCTGCATGCATGCTCCTCCCCACCTCCACTGATAGGGGAGGTCCTTCCCTCCTTCCTTCTGATCTTAGTCTATCAGATCACATCAGGAATGGCTGGATTGTCTTCTTCTGTGGCTTGGTAAGGCTGCTCCCCCGTCAGGGGGAGGTGATCAAAGAGCAGGCCAATCAGTTTATGTCAGAGGCAGTCCCTCTTCCCATCACTATGTAAGTCACTTGGACACTAAACTGCCATGGGCTACATCTGTGCAGGGATTCTAGGTTATCTCCATGAATAGTCCTTGGTTGGAGTATGAGTCTTTGGGAAGTACCCTGTGTTCAAATTTTCTTGTTCTGTTGCTCTCCTTCTGGAGTTACTGTCCTCTCCAGCTCTTGCTATTTCCCACTTCTTACATAAAATTTTATTCACTCTGCCCGCCAGTTGGCCATCAGGCTCAGCATCTGTTTTGATAGTCTGTAGGGCTGAGGCTTTCAGATGCCCTCTGTGGCAGGTTCCTAGGTTGTTTCCTGTTTTCTTCTTCTGACTTTCACAGGCCCTCTGTAGCAGGTTCCTAGGTTGTTTCCTGTTTTCTTCTTCTTCTGATGTCCATTCTCTTTGCCTTTCAGGATGAGGATTGAGCATTTTAGTTAGTTTGCCTAGTTTTATTAGATGTACCGATTTTAGTGGGTTTATCCTATGTTGTATGTTTATATGAGTGAGTATATACCGTGAGTGTCTTTTTTGCTTCTGGGACAACTCACTCAGGATGATCCTTTCCAGGTCCCACCATTTACCTGCAAATTTCATGATTTCCTTATTTTTCATTGCTGAGTAATACTCCATTTTACACTACAATTTTAATCTGCCTTCTAGGAAGAAAAGTAGTTTCTTTTCTCCATCTTAGTTCTAACACCACTAACTTCAGAAATGTTGTCAGCTGCCTGTATTCTTCTTATTAAGCTTACAATGAACTCAAACAAAAGTAATAGGAACAGTGGTATTATGTCACTTGGTTTTACTTATGTTGGTATTAGTCTGTCTCAGATCAACTTAAAGAACTTTGAATAGGCCTTTCCTCTTGCAATTTTCATGCTCATTTTCCACCAAAACAATATCCAAAACTAAAAAGAGAACACAAAAATAAAAGGTTGTCTTTTCTGGGGTCTTAGTACTTAGTGTGATTTGTTCACACATTGGAAAACTGTTTTTCTTTTAAGTACTGAAGATGAACATAGAGGCATTTGGTTCCTATTGTTCTGTACTTGACTTTTGTGGCATATGTTGTATCTGAAGCAAAAACAGCTTGATAGCTTATTATACTTAAATATATCATCTGCTTTCTCTCCTGCATTAGACACTTATGAACTGCAAAGTTACATCTTACCACTGTATATTTAATGTCAAAGTAGTAGCTGGAAGTTGTTTCATATATTTATTAAAGTAATCAATATTTGTTTCATTCACCATGGTATATGGGGCATACAAAACTAGAGAGCTGAGCAACTGCAATCCTAGGATGAGGCAGGCCGATCTTTATGGCATCTAAACGGAATAAAACATACACAAGTATCCAATTCAAAGCAAAATATAATTAGGCATGTTGTTAGAAGTAAGAAGTTATTACAAATATAAATTGAGTTGTCTAAGATTCTGAACAACTTATAAACTAAAGTCTAATAAAGCTTTCTCAGTGTTCACAAAAAGATGACACTGGAACCCAAGAATTATGAAAGGTATCTTTCCCATGTGTTGAATAATGCTTAGCTGGATCACTGTCCTAATTCTGAGGAAAAGAAAATCACAGTGTTGTGAGTATAAATATGATTTTTTTTTAATCCCAAGAGTTTGATGTAGGATTGACTCAGATATTCCACAGCAGCAAACTATTTGACTCCTGGGGGCTCTAAAAAGAGCTCTTTGCCAGCTGTAGATAGCTTAAATTTAAGGACTCTGGAGAGAAAATAATTGCAAGAGCCCAGAGAGTGTGGGCTCTGAGAAAGTACAAGGCTGCTCCTGCGTCCCACTTGCTGTTCTTGGTTGCTGTCGTGAAACAAGAAGTTGGAGATCTCCTGAAATGAGGATTGGACTGGCTCCAAGGAACCTGACGACCCTAACCAGCAGGAAGC
This sequence comes from Psammomys obesus, assembly GCF_907164565.1. Taxonomy (NCBI): domain Eukaryota; kingdom Metazoa; phylum Chordata; class Mammalia; order Rodentia; family Muridae; genus Psammomys; species Psammomys obesus. The sequence goes on along the minus strand of NW_026594428.1, from coordinate 4,387,391 downwards.
AGCTAAGAGAACTGTGTCCCCTTTCCTACTAACCCTTTCTCTCTTCTATCTGGTGTTGCAGTGTTGGAAGGGGTTGGGGTAGAGTAGGGAGAAAGAGATATAAAAGTGGTTTTTTGTTGCTGTTGTTTTTGTTTTGTTTTGATTTTTAAGTACACCAATGCCAGAGTATTTCCTGAGGATGAAAAGGTAACTTCTAGGTAGATTCATCAATACAGAAAATGTTGAGTTCTCCCTGTTCAATCTGGGGACATAGGTTACTAAGAAAATAGTCTGTAGTAGAGGGATGATGGGCAAAATGAATGATTTCTTCCAACATCTTCAACCATGGTACAGTTCAGCTTCATTCACTGTTAAATTATTGTGGTGTCAAATGCTCTACAAGATACTTAAACAAGCAGTGTTGCTGTTTCTGAACAGAAAAGAAAAAAATGTCAGGAGGCAGGTCTTTTCCACTGGTTTTTTAGATAGAAGATGAATGTACACTGTAGACTATATGCTATACAGAGAAGCATAAAACAAGGACAAGCTACAAGAAACAATATCCCACAGAACCACGAGGAATTACCACAATAACTAGATGACTAGTGCCATAAAATAAAAAACAATTATTGCTGTGCCTCTCAAAAGGCACCATTATTTTAAGGAAACAAAATGATATAGATTTAATAAATAGATGAAGTTGGTTTCTTTTTATCAAGAATGCTAAACAATTGAGACTTCTAGAAGAAATGCAAACAATTTAAGAGCATTTAAACAAACATTAAAAAGGGCAGGGTGAGCTGGAGACCGTCTCTACCAGTGAATTCTGGTGAATGTTTTTGTTACACTTGGACAAAGCTGCTATGGATTTCTATATACTTTTATATAATCATGTCTTCTGTTTGTTTGGTTTGTATATTGTTTTGTTTTGTTTCGTTTATCTTGACTTACATTATTCTACCGTACAGACTTACATCAAATAAGTGGTTGCCTTCTTTTGAAGGGGCTCTAGCCAGCGAAAGCATGGTAAACATGAAGCTGGCAAGCCTTGCTTTTCTCCTCTATTCCCTTTCTCTCTCTAAAAACCATTAGAGTGAATTTCCAAAGGTAGCCATTCCCTTATCTAAGGTCTATTCCCTTATTTGGCCACTTCCTCCTCCTGAGAGTAACTACCAAGTTCCAGCTATCAAAAGTATTGAAGTTTAGAAATCAAAAGTCCCCTTTTGGCTCACCTAATTAGCATTCATAATTAAAATTAAACACCTGATCCTAACAGAGCAGTTCCCTTTTTACCTTTCTAAAGTTCTATTTCCCTGTTGGGCACATCTATCTCCTCTCTAGCCACAGGAAATCCTTTGTGCCTCTGGAATAAATATCTGTCACTCTTTTCTCTTGTTCCTTTCCCCCTTCTCCCTCATCTTTGTCTCCTGTCTTTGTTTCTTATTCCCTGTCCTGTGTCCCTCTGGGGCAAATAAATCTCCCTTGTGCTGAGAACTTAGTCTTGAAGTGTATTATACTGATAACAGTCCCTCTTCACTCATGATATTAATTTCTCTATATTTGGGGATTATTCTCAGGAACTGACTTGATTAAAGTCTACTTAAGGTTCTTTGTATGATTTGAGAAGGATTACTGTATAAATGCATAGTTTGTTTAATAAATGACATCAGTAATTTTCTTACAACTGTATGTGAGTTAGAAACCAAAGTAAATGGAAGAGCAGTTGGATAAGGTAATACCGGATGAAAATGCCAGCCTTCTAGAAAATGAGGCAGGAAATGCTATGTAACAGTTTTGTCAGAGATTGAAATATTCCATCCTGAATGGAAGCTCCTTAAGCAGAAATATAAACAACTTAAAAAAGCTTCACAATGTCCCTGAAACTGACCACATTCACAAGGCTCCTCCTTGCTATAGTATGCAACGAAAACCGAGTCCCTCTTGTAGACAGCCAAGCTGCAAAGAAAAAAGGGAAAGCTCAAAGGAACTGAGAAAGCAAAGAAAGAAACAATCAATGATGACAGACAAGACACACTGTCAAGACTATGAGAAGGGATAAGATGCATGCATGAAACAAAACTTGCCAAGAAACAGTGTTAGACCAAGTGAGATTCTCTAACCCAAAGAGCTGTCTGCAGGCTGTGCACTGTGCTCCAGATTCCCAGCTTTGTGTGGTGCCTCATATGTTGGGCAAGGGGGACTTTTGGTACTGCTAGTTATACTGGCTTTCCACCATTTTTGCTTATGTAAATAACCCGTCACCCATACTCCTGCAAACAACTTCCCAAAATTCATTGGTTCACCAGAAAGGACTTCGGTGGTATCTAACAGGCTTTTTTGCTCTCTCAGAGATGCAGATAGAGGCCAAATTAGACCATATTAAAAAGAGATAAAGCTAGGTTTATTAATTATTTCTCTTAGGCAGGTTCAATTCTAAAAAGATTGGGGAAATTTTACACAGTGTAGGTGAAGGGTAACAATTTGTCAACTAGGAACTAGGTTTGTACCCAAATAAGGTCAAGAGCTGAGCACATAGATGGGGATTTAGGTGGCTGGCAGCATCAGTGGGGAGACTGTAACAGCCAAAAGTGCAGAACTGGGCTCTTGTTACCTTTTCTTTGTTTGAAGGCTTCCTTGGATTCTAGGAAAGGAGGACAGAAGGAGGGTTTCCCAGCTTAAGGGGCAATCAGGGATTGCGCCAAACAGTGTGAATACTTTAGTCTTTCATGGGATTCCTACCTGGGATGCATAGATATAGGTATTGTGTTTCTTCAGGAAACATTTTGCCACACAATAATAGGATCATGTGTTTGAGGCCAGGGCTACATTGTGAGGTCCAACCTAAGAAAAAATATGCATATAATATAAATGTGTGTGTGTGTGTGTGTGTGTGTGTGTGTATGTGTTAATTCCATTGCTGGTTTTACACTCCAATATATGAAAGCTTAGAAATTTGAAATTATTTCTTGAGGAAGTGTTTTCATGATAGGATATTGTCATTAGAACATAAATGTAAAAAGATATCCAAAGAGTAAAGCGTATGAGTTGATAATCATGGTTTTTCTGAACCTTCAACATGTTGAAGTAGGGAGAAAGTGTTAAAATGACTGTGGTTCAATTATTTAACATTTTCCATGAAAAGATAATGTCTAGACAGTTGTCTAGACAATTTGCATGCATTACTACAAATTCCTGAATGTAAGGAATGTCTTAAGTTTCAGTGTTCGGAATAACTTGTGGGAAAGGAAAAGCAGTTATAGGTGTATTTTAACTATGAACCACTAACGCGATTGTGTAACTTAGGCCAAATTCCTTCACTGCAGGGACAGAGCAAAGAAATGCCTTGACTTCACTGCTTGACTTCTTGCAAGGAGTCATGGTAGTCACAGTTTAGCCTCTGGCTTGTCTGCCCTATTTCTTTTTTCTTCCTAATGAGGTTTTAAATATCCTTTACATTAATAATGCATTTGTATTTATAAAAGTGCATATATGATCTGTTCACTGGCATAAACACACTCTTGTTTAAACAGACAGAAAAATGAAGGCGAAATAAATGCAGTTACCCGCTGAAAGAGAAATTGTTGAAAGTGAGATGTTACTTTGAGCTCTTTTTGCTGACTGCATGCTTTCCTAAAGAGCCTTCAACTTCAAAGCTATACTGAATAAAGAGTTCTTACTTGAAGAAATGTAACTCTTTTACAAAAAGAAAAAAAAATAAAAAACTTTCACTATATATGTGCCTCATACTTATGTCCTTATCCCACCAGAGACATTCTCTTTATTGCTTCCTATTCTCAGCCCCAAGACATTCCTCCTCCAGTGGGTTGTCTGTCACCATTCCCCCATATGCCTGTAATTAGAACACATACTAAATCTACAGCAAAATCAATCTAGAGAGACTGAAAACCACTAGTATATTTAGCAATGTCTGTTTTAAAGGAAGTTAAAAACTAAGGACAATTTCCTAAAGAAAAATGAGTATATAATAACTTTTCATAATTAACAATGGAAAGAATATGTAGGAAATTTGATGAAGTCTGTATTTTATAAAGAAATACTTATTACAATCAAACTGCATTCTTTAAAGTATATATATATATATATATATATATATATATATATAATATTTTAGGTCTTTTGGCGTATATACCTAAAATAAGATATGTAAATTACAAGTAATTGATACAATATGAGCTGTTTATGTAGTATTAACATATGAACAATAGCAAAAAGGCTTCAAACAACTATTTTATAGACTACAAAATGAATAAACCACAGAAATTATAAAACAGACTTGGAATATGGTGGTTTGAGTGAGAATGACCTATATGGTCTCATATGTTTCAACACTTTGTCACTGTTCATGGAACTGTTTTGAAAGTATTATGGTGTTGCCCTCGTTGAAGGAGATGTGTCACAGCTGCTGGCTTTGATATTTTAACCGATGCTAGTTGTACGCAGTGTGTCTCTATTTGCCTCTTCTTGTGTAACAAGATGTGACCTCTCAGATGTTTTTCTTGCCTATGCTCCACCAACTTGTACTACGAAACTGTCAGGCCAATTAAACACTTTCTTTTGTAAGTTGCCTTGATTATAGTATTTTTTTTTTGTGGTAATATATAAGGAAAAAAATGAAATGGAACTTAAAAATGGAGACTATAGTAATATGGCCAATTTTGCTATGTTAATCCTACCAATCCATGAGTATGGGACATCTTTCCATCTTCTGATATATTCTTCAATTTTTTTCTTCAAAGACTTGAAGTTCTTGTCATACAGGTTTTTCACTTGCTTGGTTAAAGTTAAGCGGAAATGCTTCATATTATTTGTGGCTATTGGGTGTAGTATAACTAATTTCTATCTCAGTCCATTTATCATTTGAGTACAGAAGCGCTACTAATTTTTTTTAATTAATTTTGTATCCAGCCACTTTGCTGAAGCTGTTTATCAGCTGAAGGAATTCTCTGGTGGAATTTTTGGGGTTGCTTACATACACTATAATATCATCTGCAAATTGCAATCCTTTGACTTCATCTTCTTCATTTGTATCCCCTTGATCTCCTTTAGTGTTTTTATTGCTCTAGCTAGAAATTCAAGTACCATACTGAAGAGGTATGGAGACCATGGGCAGCTTTGTCTTGCCCAGATTTTAGTCGAATTGCTTTGAGTTTTTCTCAATTTAATTTGATGTCAGCAAGTAATAAGGAAGACCCAAGTGAGGATGAATAAATCTCACTAGGAAGGAGAGTTAGAATAAACAGAGGTAGTGGCTAAAGAGAGGGAATATAGTAGGAGAGGGGCCACAGAGAGTTAAGAGGGTAGAAATCAGACCTGAGGAGAGTTAGGGTGAGAAGACCGAAGAGCTTAAAGTAAAGAGAAACAGGGTGGGAACATCTCTGTGACAAGCCAGGGACCTAAGTCAGGACAGGCTCCTGGGGGGATATGAGGGGATTCAATCAAAGACTCCTAGTAGCAGAGACCATCGAGACTGAAGAGGACATCCTCCTCTACATTACTAGAAGACTAGTGTAGTGGGGAACACCAACCCACCCAAAAACTTTGACCCAACATTTACCCTAATGTAATGGAAGTTTTGTTTTCTTTGTATGTTATATAAATAGGCTTTTGTTTTAATCCCAAGTGTGGGATTTTAGTTGGGCTACAGTTTATCCATACCTTTTAATTGTCACATGCAGGATGTGATCATTACCAGCTTGTTATGGCCTTTCACGTACTGGCTGGAGAGGGGCATTCTCTAGGAATCTGAGAGTATATATCTGAGGCCGAGTAAGAGACAGTGTGGCATTCTGTATGGCAGTTGGTGTTGGTGTGTAGTGTGTGGCAGTTTGGAGAGACCAGAGACCAGAGACCAAAGACAGTGTGAAGGTTTGGCGTGGATGGAGATAATTGCTTTGAGGCACAGTGGCATGGAGGAGCCTGATAGGTGGGTCTTCAGTTGACAGATATTGGTCTAGGGCTCTAAAAGAACTCCTTGACTCTAACTAGCTTGGAAAAGTAAAAGGGTCTGGGTCCCTTTTCCCCACTAATCTTTTCTCCTCCTGCTGATAGTTGGGGGGTTGGTGGAAGAAAGGTAGAGGCCCAAAACCCCCAAATGCAGTAGAATTTTGAAAATAACCACTATAGGTGGCTTTTCCCGACACCCTGCCTACAAGATATGAAGGGATAAAGCTAGAGCAGACAGAGCAGAGGCTGAGGGAATGCCCAGCCAATGCCTGGCCCAATCAAAGACCCACACTGTCGGAGAGTGCCAACCCCTGACACTATGAATGACATGCTTCTAAGCTTGCAGACAGGAGCCTGTCAGTTGTTCTCTGAGAGGCTCTACCCAGCAGTGCCTTAAAACAGATGCTGAGACTCATGACCAAACCTTGGTCGATGCTTAGGGAGTATTGGTGAATAGTGGTAAGAGAAAGAAAAGGACCCAAAAAATGACAGGAGCTCCACAGATAAAGCAAGAAATCCAACTGAGGAGAGCAAAGAGGGGTTTGCTTAGACTGAAGCCCTAACCAAGGACCACACATGTACTGGACTTAGGCCCTCTACAAAGATGTAGCAGATGGACAGCACAGGCTTGATGAAGGTACTCTAGTAAGGGAAGTAGGGACTGAATGGGACAAGAACTCATGTCCTAGCTTTTCCATCACTTTTCCCTGGCTGGAATACCTTGACATGCCAGAGGCAAGAGGACACATCCAGTTCTGACATAACTTGATGAGCTGGGGTAGATGGAAAAGGGAGCTTCCCTTTTCTGAGGAAAAGTAAAGGGAGAAAAGGAGAGGGAGAAAGGAAGGGACTTGGATGGGAGAAGGAAATTGGCTACAAGGATGTAAAAGTAATAAAATAAATATGAAATAGAAATATGGAAATAGAAATGAGAAACTTTTGGGAGTTGAAATGTATTCTAATACTAACCTATTGGAATAGTAGATCATGACATACTTTTAACATAGGAATTATTTTACACATTCTATGAAATCCAAAAAACATTCCATGAAATCTTCTAGGTTTTCATATAGCAGAGTAGGAACATCATAGTTTTTTTAGTTGGCTTCTAAATATCATTATTCATACATTGTAAGTAGATTCTAACTTTAATTGGCCAGACTAATGTTAAATTCTAGACTAGCTTTTCTATGCCAAATGACCAAGTGGCACCAGATTGCTGAGGAAGTGTTATTCAATATGACTAGCAATCATTAAATTAGCTAAAATAGTTACTAAGCACTAGACAAAGACCTGAATACAGTTCTTGACTTTAAGATATTGATATGAGGAGTAATTTGAGTATCAGGAGAAGCCATAGACTATAATACTCATTTTAGTAAATCCCCCTTAAAGATTAGATGAAGTAAAATTGGTGAAATTGAGTAACTACTATGACCACAAAACAAGAAAGCAAATCTGTTTATTGTTTCCATATCTTGAATTTCTGTTGTTTACTTTTGTGTGGCAGTATTCACAACCTCAAAATTTCTCATTCTAAGATACATAAGGAATACCACTCAGCCATTAAAAACAAGGAAATCATGAAATTTGCAGGCTAATGGATGGAACTAGAAAAGATCATCCTGAGTGAGGCAATACAGACTCAGAAAGACACACATGGTATATACGCACTTGTGAGCGGAATTTAGTCATATAATAATACAAGATAGACATATTACAATGCACAGACCCCAAGAAGATAAGTCCTATGGGCATCTCAGGCTTCATGTTGGTACAGTAGTTAGGGGAGTGGGAGTTATATATGACATAGATTATGTTGCCTGCTTTTTAATCAGTTCCCCTGATGGGACTTCCCTATAAGATACAGGGAAGGAAGTGGAACTCAGTCCCTTGTGAATAGATGATCAGGTATGTCTGGGGTGTTGGAGTTCCCTTATTCTGAAGACTAGGGGAGAGGCAATGAGGGATGAAGGGTGGGATTGGAAGGAGAGGACAGGGTGTCTACGATGGAGATTGAATTAAATAATTAAAAAAAATCCCTTTACATTGTTGTCAACCTTTCATTTAGCCTCACCTGGAAAATATGCTTCTTCTTGTCTTCTGCTGAAGTTGCTATGTTTGTGATTTATTTTCCTCCTTAGTTCAGTCAATACATATTTCAAATTTTGTGCTACTTTCTCCCTTTATCACATACTTAACACAAATAAAATACTTGAAATATATCAAAATATATCAACATTTTTAAACCAATGGAATTTATTATCTCCAGAAAGTATCTTTTTTTAAAATTTGGATGAAACTAAACACATTTTCAAGAAACATCTGCCTTTGTCCATTCTTGCCTTACAAGTTTTAAAAAATCATGTCCACATATGATTTAAGAAAAATATAGGACAAAAAAATTATAGAAACATGTTTTATTATAAATAAGAAATTTATTTGCCAATGGAACATATTTTTACTTACTTCTCAATTTGTAAAGGACTAAATATACTTTTTATAAGCATATGTAATGCTGAAGTAAACATTGTTAGCTTAAACACACATGGCCATTTAAAGGACTTCACTAACAGTTTCTATGAAAATTCAGCCTCAGTAGCTTCTTCACGTGTGAGAAGTGAAAAATTGAAGCCTGTAAAGAGTTCAGGCATTTCATATATTACATTCATCCCACAGATTCTCAAAGTACAATTGGTGTTGCATAAATAAAAAGGATTTATGGATGTTTAGAGAATCAAATTAAAAGTTACTGGAATCTTGCACATCCTCAATATTCCTTGGTTACACATATAAATTAAGAATATAACTGTCTTTTTAACACAGACCTACCTTGCCAACATATTGATAATCAGATCCTGTGTACTCTTCCAGTAAGAAAAACTGGTTCCACATCCAGCCACGTTTTTGACGGTGAAGGATTTTACCATCATTCCTTGGGACATGGGATTCTGCTGTCATTTGCTGAATCCCAGGAGTCCTTCTGAATGTTAACTCTGGAGAGCAGTAGAAAGGCAGACATGCCCAGAAAACGAACAGTCTCAAGTACTGAGAGATTGTCATAGTTCACTTCTTTAAAAATTCCAGTGTAGATAATGAAGATGTAGTTCTGTTTATGTTATCAGATCTCAACAGTCTTCCAACGTTTCATTAATGCTGCATACATATTTCCAAGAGCTTTAAACAAACAAACAAGCAAATAAACAGTTAATGGAAAACATGGCTTTTTATTACAATGTTAAAATGAAAATAATTAAGTAAATACAAAAAGAAACACTATCTTTTTCTCTTTCTTAAAATAATGTTTTGTCTGGAGGGATATCTACAATTCAAGAAAAGAGTTATGAATACTTTCTTTCAAATAAGCAGCTAACATGATAATGACCCTTTCTCTTATAACACAGTTTTAAAGACTTGTAATCCCTAAACTTTGTAGGAAAATGCCATTATGAGTGTCATCTTCTATAATTTAGCATAAAATTAAACTTTGAAAATAGAATTTTATTTAAATGAACTATAGGAATTATGAGGAAAACTTATGAAATGCAACATTATTTAAATAGTTTCTAAGTAGTACTATAACTTGTTCTAATATAATCATATAATACAGAAAGTTAAAAAAAAACAAAACAGAAAGAAACAAATATATGGACAACAGGAATGGCCTTATACTGAAGGCTATGCTTCCTACTTTGATAGTCTATGGATCACCAGGCTTTTTTTCTTCAGTAGAAAACGCACTACTACAGAGAACTGATTTGTAATGAAGTGAGTAGTGAGTAGGAGGCTTTATTCATGGTGCCATATACATCTACTCATGGTGCTATATGCATCTTTGTTGTAATGTGAGTAGGGTGATATCTTGTTTCTGCATGAAGACACAATGCACTCTGAGCAAAAACAATATTTACCCAAATATGTGGTAATTGATTTCACAGTGATGTGCTAAGTCACACAACTATTTCTCTTTAGCCCACACAACTTTAGCCCTTTATTTCAACCCATTAAAATGACTCTTCTAAAGCTATAATTCTCTTAGTATTGAGGGAGCATGATTTCTTCTGCTAGGGTTCTCTGCTGATCTGTGCTTAGATCTTATCCTCCAACTCTTGATTTGATATCCACTCTGACATTTCATACACCACAATATACTACATATGTTGTACTTGTTTATCAAGGGCACATTCTATTAACACATAAAAACCTGAGGTGGAATGGAATGTTTGCATTTCTTCCTTACTGGCATATTCAGTGTCTGAAACAGAGTCTTGCATGTCAGAGAAATTAATTAGTCATTGTCAATAACAAAGAATGTAGAAATATGATGATGCAAATATCTATTATTTCCTGCTGTATAAGCAAATGTCAAATATTTGTGTATGAAAACAAATTTTATAATTACAATTACTTGTGTTTTATTAGTATTTCGAGGAATTCTTATTTTTTAAATTTCTTTGATTACTAAAACTTTTTAGCAGATACATACTATCTTTTTATAAGATCTAATTGTTCTAAATTATTTCAAGAACAACAGGATTAAATTCTATGTGTGTTCTATGAAAAGCGTTCTAAGTACTCTGGGATGCACATTTATGCTTTCACTCAGTGATATTTGTTAACAATTTGTTTGGTTTTCTTTTCCTTTATTATTAAAATGATTGAAAGGTTAATGCAAATGTTCTCTAGAAATAAGATTAATGGTGAATCAGTATCTCCCTTGAGTGTATTAAATGATACTGAGCACATGAAGTCATATAATGTGATCAATATGAACTCTATTTTAATATACCATGTAATACTCTACCGGAGTTTAGCAATGAGCTAGTTCATAAAGTGGTTTTACATCCCAGAGTCATGAGTTTCAAACACTCATATTGATTACATTTTAGGTAGTAACAACATTTATCAAAATGTTATTTGTTTTCTATGAATCAGGATATGTTACACTGGCTAGAATTCTATACTGTTTCTATGGGTAAAGAAGTATACAAGTTAATGTTTCTACTATGTTCTACTAAAATACTAAGACTTATTTTAAGGTAAGAGTTTACTCAGCTCATCTGTTTCCATCATTAACAAAATTGAAAGCAACAATATTCAATATTGTTCCTTAATCTATGTACAGCTATAAACTACAAATAAATATAATAAAGAACTGATATTTTGGAAATTAGTGACTACTATACATTTAAACATTGTTAATATGTAATCAAAACTCTACATGATGAGTGGAATCATATTTTTATTATTCAATTTTTTAATATATTCAATTGTTTAATTACTAAATAGCTTAGGAATGCTCAATAAAATGCATATTTTAATGATAATGTAAACAAAAGTATATTTGATTATAGTTTCTATACAAACTGTTTGACATAACCAGTTCAAACAATAAAAAGTATACATCAGTGTTTGTATGGGATATGTCTTCACGTATAACTATTTTTGAGAATTTAAGTGTTTAGAAGACAGAGGTTTATTTGGAGTTTCCCCTTGATTGCTTTTGATGTTATCTTTGAAACAGGGCCTGTCCTTGAACCTAGAACTTGCAGACTGAGCTAGGATGACTGAGCAGGGAGTCGCAGGGATTCCTCTTTCTCCAAATTCTCCCACGCTGGAATTACAGGTGCCCAGCACAAATCCTAGCTTTGTTTAAGTATTCTGGAGATCCAAAGTCATTTTGTCATGTTCACACAGAAATCAGTTTATGCACTGATCTATCTTTACAGCCCATTACAGTATATTAAGGAATGATGACTCATGGGGAAAAAAAAAGAAGTCACAATATCTTCCACCAGGTTTTCTTAACCCCAGTCTCTTATTTAAAGGAAGTCCTGCAGGGCATTATCTAAATTAATTTGTAACTCACTTTATCATGAATAAGGACAATTAAAATACTGTAACAAGTTTGCAATTAAGAAAACAATACTTCAACATTATTTTAACATTCAGACCCAGCTAATTTTTAAAAACTTTTTCATCATTCATAGTCCTTGGTTGGAGTATCAGTCTCAGGAAAGACCCTTGTGCTCAGATTTTTTGGTTCTGTTGCTCTCCTTGTGGAGTTCCTGTCCTCTCTAGATCTTACTGTTTCCCACTTCTTTTTTTTTAAATTTTTTATTAATTACACTTTATTCATTTTGTATCCCCCCATAAGCCCCTCCCTCCTCCCCTCCTGATCCCTCCCTCCCTCCCCTTTCTACATGCATGCCACTCCCCAAGTCCACTGATAGGGGAGGTTCTCCTCGGATTCCCTGCACTCTGCCCAAAGGTTGGCCATAAGTCTCAGCATCTGCAATGATTGTCTGCAGAGACCCCTGCAGAGATGTAGCCCATGGCAGTTCAGTATCCAAGTGGGTTCCATTGTAATAGGAACAGGGACTGCCTCTGACATGAACTGATTGGCCTGCTCTTTAATTACCTCCCCCTGAGGGGGAAGCAGCATTACCAGGCCACAGAAGAGGACATTGCAGCCAATCCTGATGAGACCTAAGTGACTAGGATCAGAAGGAAGGAAAAGAAGACCTCCCCTATCAGTGGACTTGGGGATGGGCATGCATACAGAGGGTGGAGAAAGGGAGGGATTGGGGCAGAAGGAGGAAAGGAACCATGGGGGGGGGGAGATACAAAGTGAGTAAAGTGTAATTAATACAGAAAAAAAAAAAACTAAAAAAAAGGAAGTATTATACTGGTTTGAATTAGAGCATTATAATTAAAATACCAAGTGGTAGAATTCAAAGAAATGTAGTAAAATTATTGAAATTATAAAATATAATTTCCAGATAACAAACTAACATTTTTGAGAAAAAGAGTAAAAATCGATGTTTTCTTATTCAACTTTAAAAAGTAATTTAATATAACTTTAATATGAGCTAAGAAACCACCACTTATTTTGAAACTATCTTTTATCATCATGCATTCCCATATTCCCTTCATATATAGCTTTTTAAATTCTGATGTAAATTCTGATTCCTGGGTAAATGTTTATCTGCCTATGTACTTGTGGAACAGGGGGAACGTAGGAAAGATTGAAATAGCATCTCTCTCTCTCTCTCTCTCTTATTTGCTTATGAAATTTTTTTGAACAATATGAGGCATATCAGTCTAATCTGGCTTAATTATTTGTAACATACTGGCTTGATAATCACAGTGATACTCCTGTTTAGCCTCTTTTATTCCTGATCTCACAAATGTGTGTGTGTGTGTTTGTGTGTACCAACATTTTCTGTCTCCAAAAGCCCCTTTCTAGTTTTATTACAACTAGAAACATGCAGAGAATCTTAAATCACAGTCTTTCCTTGTATCTGAAGTAATCTTCACAATGTTTATGACTTTTTAAGTACAATGTTTCAGAGCCCAGATATACATTTTGCTGTATTTATTGGATGATAAACAAGACTGCAAAGGGAAAGACCAGAACAATATGACTAGATATTTGAAGTTTTATCTTGTTTGTTTGTTTTGTTAAAAACATCTTTGTTTCACAGTATGCCATGTACCAGCACCGTTTTTCCTGATCAAGGAACAGAATGAATGCCTTTGAAAGTACACATGACTGAGACTGCCATACTGATCTCATTTCAGTTTGGTAATCTAATAATTTTCATTCCTCATATGAAATGGTTATCAAAATGTTACTTTCTCCCATGCCAGTTAATTTCAGTATGTAAGTATGCAACATCACATTATAATGTAATAGGCACGTTGACGAATGTCAGTTACTCATTGTCTTTACACATCACTGCTGATTACTACCATCGGCTAATAAAAAAAATTAGTAATTCCTCAATTGGTTATGTTCATTAGGATCTTAATATAATAGACTTTACTCCTTCACCATCACTCATTTACTCATTTATTCCCTCACAATAAGATAAAGTGCTAACAATTATTAAGAACAAATTTATGCCAATTTTGACTGGGCACTTTAAATACTTTCAGAATTTCACAATAAATACACTCTAATGAGATTTCAATAGAGAAACAAAAAGATTTTTTTCAGGTATATTTTTACAATTCAAATGAGTCAGAGCACATTGAATACTTCCTTTTTTAAGTAATGCCAATTTATGCATCTAGAATAAAGAATTGAGAAAATTGAATCAAAGCATTACACTAAGGACTCAAATAAAATGAGGCCATATGCTTGATCATATTTTCCAAGAGTTCATTACACACTACCTACTGTGCTCTAATGTCAGAAAATGTGTAATTCTACATTTAATATTTATCACTCTATTTTAAGTATTCTGCCACACGTATCTGTTTAGATATAACTTAAAGCAAGCTCCATAAATTGTTACTAATACATGGATTCACACAGTTGTCAATAATTTTTAATTAGACAAAACATTAATATCATTTATAAAATGTTTCAAAGTGAAAGAATATTGGTTATTTAACCTAAAGGCAAAAATTCAATCAAAGTACTATGTTTATGAAACCTTATTTGTTTATTTAATGTGGCAGAGCTTACATAAGCTGCTTAAACAGACACATGTTTTCAAATGAGCAATGGGTACAAGGTGAAGATTACTAGTATCACTGCCAGGATTGTTACCAATGTAGAATAACACACAAAAATAGCTCTGATCTTTGCTAGTCTTCAAAAAAAAAATGGTCATAATTCCTTGTTTTCTCAGATCAAGTATGTGACCTGAGCACAGACCTTTCACACATCTCCAGCCACACACTGTACCGACATGCTGACAAAACAATTTCAGAGCCAGATAAACGTCACATGAATTTGAAAAGGTTGACGGGTAAAGCATAGATGAGTGGTAAACAAAAGGCGGGGTGAATGAAATATCACTGTCTCTAATGTTTTTCTTACTGTTTCCTCCACTTTTTTGACCCAGCAGCAAATGAGAGAGTCCCAGATGTAACTTGATCCGTGACCAAGTTAGCAGTGCCAGGACAGCTGTGGTACTGAACCTGCTGCTTCCTGGAAATCTCATCTTACTGCAGTTGGAGTTTATGTTATTGAATGGAATGAGTAGCAAGAATGCCCTCAGGGTTGCTTAAAGATGCTCAGATAGAAGCCATCTGTTACCCAATTTCCTTGGATGTTGGACTTAAGTGGCTTCTTTAAAACAATATATATATAGTGCTTTATATATTCAAGATGCACACCCGGATATACGTATACGTATATATTCCAGACCAATATAAATTATTTCCATTTACATGCATGCTATTTGGAGAATCAAGAAAAAGCCACAGCTAAAGAAAGAATTTGTTAGAAATCATTATCTATTAAATCACTTCCAAAAAAACCTTGGGCACATGTATTAATAAATAGGGTATATGCTTAGTTGTAGCCTATTTTGTGTATTTGATTGTGTGGATGGTATGCTATGTGAAAACTAAACTGGTTTATAATGTGTTTAGACTCTTGTACCTGAAAGTAAAAAAAAAAATTGATACAATTTTTGAAAATTAATCAAAGAAACAATGGAGACATGAAAATATGGAGACATGGCATTGTGATCCTTTGCATTCTACTTGATTCTTAAGGCATATGGACAGTTATTTCTATGAGGAAAAGCACATAAATAAACAGATCTGTGTGAGATGCATCTGTGATGCAGTCAGGGTCAGGAAAAAGAAGCAGGAAAATGTTATCAGTACTGAGCTTTCACTTATTTTCAGTATTCTGAAAGGCCTGTTGGGAGACAGTATCTCACATTTATATGGAAAACTACTCTATAAAAAATCTCCTAAATTATTCATCTATAGCCAACATGTAATACTAAAGTTAGATTTTATTTTCTTGAGGGCAGACAGGGTCTGATCTGTAGTGTATTTTTTATTTATTGTAATGCCTGTTTCGATGCTAAGCTGAACTTTCAATGACAATTTGCAACTGAACCAAAAAAGAGCAAGGCTTATTTATTTGTATTTGAATATTTATTTGCTTTACCTCTTAAAAGCATCAAACTCTTGGTTTCAGTAGTCAAATCTGGAGTATAGTTTGTTATATAAACTTGAAATATTAATCGACAATCTGGTAATCATTTCACTCAACCCATTATTGAACACAATCTTAATTTTTTTAAGGTATTCTGAGTGACTCATGTTTACAATGTTTTTTCTATGGAGGGCGCGCTGAGACTAAATTACTGAGGGCTACCTGTGAGCACTGTGTCTGCTCCCTTCAGTTGGCTACATGGACACCTTCAAGTCATTTTCCTCATCTAAGAGTTCAGGGTGAGAGTGTTAAGAATTGTCTAACTTAAACATGAATTCTCTAACGAATTATTTCATTGAAAGTTGCAGTCAAAGTGATGGGGAAAGAAATGGTCATGGGACAGTATTCACATGTTGCATGACCGGGCATATGCTCTTCTGCAAATCGTTCAGGACAGGAGCTAAAACTAAGTTGTGGCAATAAAATTGAGTGGGATTCATTATATGCTTTGGAAATTTAGATCATCAATAAACCTAGATTAGGGGAAAGCATGTATAAATGTATTAAGTGTATGAATTAACAAAACAAGAAAATTTGCTTATCTAAGATGACAGCATACGTGTAAATTCATGTTCAGGTCTGTTTTAAAGTGGTAGTCATTTCAAAGCATGTTTCAGACACAACGTTACCGATGGTATCCGGAAAAGTATTATAGCTTCCGTAGAACCTAACAATTTGTGTTCTTGAGATCTGTTTTTTATTTTTAAAAAATGGGACAAATTTTTCTCAACTGAATATATAGAGATAATTATATTAATACACACATAAAGACATTTATTTAATAATTTATTTATTAGTTATTATTTCATTTATTCCTCACTTTTCTGCTTACTTTAAAATAAACTACATCAATTCCATAGGCTGCTTGATGTATTCAGAGCCATCAGCTCTCTGCCTTTCCTAACTAAAGGTGAAGCTGTCCCTCATTTTAGTGCCAAATATATCAGCAAGGATTAGCCTCAAAAGCAGACAGGAGAATTTTTATCTACCGGTTAATCTGTCAGTTCTGGAAGAGTATGACAGTAATGCTATGTAATGCAGTCATAGTGCTATAAGCAGAATCTAAGGCTACCAAGAGTATCTTGCAATGTTCTAAAATGCCTAGAATAATTTAGAAATGAACAGTCTGTGTTATGATTAAACTTAGATTTTTTTTTAGCTAGAAAGATGGCTCAGTGGATGAAGAGCTTATCACACAAGCACACTCACATATGAAGTTGGACATAGCAGCTACCTCCATCTGTAATTTCATCTCTGGAAGGGTGAAGAAAGGAGGACCCACAAAAGTTGACAGCTAGTCAGTGTAGCCAATCAGTGAGCTTTATATTCATTTAGAAGCCATGTCTCACAAAATATAGGGCTTGAGGTGATTGAGAAAGCCACCATTGTCAACTTCTGGCCACCACATGCCTGTACACACACACATATGTGCATGCAAACATGCACGCATGCGTCCAACATATGTTCAAATAAAAGAATGAAACATTTAAATACGAGAATTAAAAACTAATTAAATGCTATTAAATTAGTTAGCTTGATTACACTAGCCTAAAAGCAGACAGGAAGAACTGTTAGTGAATGGGAGATACTTACGGGAAGCGGTTTAACATAGTGAGTCAATTCTAGGTCAAATAAATCTTCTCCAAACTTCAAAATGCATGATCTTAAGGATATAAATTCCACATACTGCTTTTTTGTCTTAAGTATATTGCCAATATGACAGTTTTTCAGTTAAAAAATGTTATTCAAGATCAAAGATTCAACTATTTTTTAATGTTTAAGTTTTAAATAATCTTGTCAGCAGAAAGAAAGGTTGAATGAGTTAAAACTATTATTTACTTAATCAAAACAGATTTAAAATTTTTTCTTTAAGTGTATGAGTATGTATGAGTTTTCCTTCTTCATCTCTGTCCTCATTAACTTCAAACCCTACTCCCCACTCCACAATTATTAATTCCTGAAATACATTTTTCGATTTCTAAATAAAGGAAAGCTTGCAGTCTTTTATTTGACAAGCTTTTTAAGTAGCAAATTCAGCAGTCTTTGATTTCTGTGTAAAAAATGCCTAGGTTTTTGCTGTTGTTTCCGGAATCACAGGAGAGATCATTCATTATAATTCTTTTTTACCCACTGAAAATATTGTAGTTCATAACTCTGATATAGTGAATTATTTGGTGCCTGAATCCAGTGTAATATTTACCTTTAACACAAATATCTACACCCATGAAAGGAAGTAAAACTGTCTATGTTCTTGCAGACTCTAAGAGCTGTATGAGTTGCCTCTTGCACTAATTATATATATGACCTAACTGCAGCCACAATTACTGTGGGAACCAAAGGGTGTCATCATTTCCATAAAAATTTAGGAGACAAAGACAGGTGCCAGAAACACAATAGTACATCTAAATTCTGGATCATCAAGGCCTAATCTAAAATGTGTCATTCATTCATTTAGTTGAAATTACTTTTGTAAACAGAATGCTGCTCAGCATTTCTTCTCTTGTTAAATTCTTCTCTTTCTACATGGTGATAATAGTATTTGTTACTTTTGCACTTCACTCAAATGGCTGCATAAGCTTATCTTGCACAAAGAAGGAATAACCTTATTGTTTTCTTGTGTGTGCAGACATACACACACACACACACACACACACACACACACACACACACCAAGATCCTTAGTGAATTAAGTTAGTCAAACAAAATATTTCCTTTTGAGGGTACTTTGATTTATTATACTGACTTTTATCATAATGAAGTGGATATACTAAGAAACACACAGAGGCAACGAGTTGGAAGAGGAGGAAGAAAAAAAATTCAGATTTTGTATAGACCATGTTTTCTTACTTTCTTCATCCCATAGCATATGAAGTAATGAAAATAGTCACAAACAAATAATGTATCTCTAGGCACAATTTTCTATAATTCAGGC
Source organism: Psammomys obesus (assembly GCF_907164565.1). NCBI lineage: Eukaryota > Metazoa > Chordata > Mammalia > Rodentia > Muridae > Psammomys > Psammomys obesus. The sequence goes on along the minus strand of NW_026594428.1, from coordinate 4,368,546 downwards.
CTTTTGCAGCAATTTGGTAGTTCTTTTGGTATCTTCTACTATTACTTTTCATTTCTTTCTATATGCTATAATTTCATCCTATATTATTTGTGTAGGTATCAAAGATTGACTCTGCGAACCACGTCTTCCCTCAGTCACTTCCTTTACAAGCAGACACTTCAGATCTTCCTGTGATTCTGTTAATCAGTTCTTGGTGTCATTTCTTATGCTTTTGGATTTCTATTGAGAATGCCATCTGCCTATTTCTTGATGTTTTCTCTCAAATAACTGATGTGAACATGACACCCAGGTAAATTGCTACTGAAATGTAGTCAAAGAAATCAAAGTCAACATATTAGAGATGTGTGCACATCGATGCTTGCCTTAGAGCATCATTCACATTAACCAAGTAAGAGTATCAACTTAGATGGCTGAAAATAAGTGGATAAATGAAGAACATGTGGCACATTTTTTTTATATATGTATGTGTGCGTGTGCAATATGAATAAGGCACTTGCATATATGTATATGTATTTGTGTTGGTAAACATGCAAAAACTGAGTTCCTTTCAGCCATAAAGAGATTATGCCTTTGCTAGGAAAGCGAAGGAATAGAGATCATCACAACAAACAAACAGTACATGTTTTCCTCAGTTGTGGATGCTACATTTTATAGAGGTACATATGTGAATGTGGAAAAGAAGTAACATGTACAAATGGAAGGGAAATGAAGGAGGAGGAGAAGTGGAAGGGGTTGGGGTTGCATGTGATTATGTCCCAACGACAGATTATATATGTAAGAAACTGTTTTTACAAAACCCACCACTAATGCAACAAATATATAGCATTTTCTTTTGTAAACACATGTGCTTAGTTTTCTGTGAACAGTTTTCAGAATTTCTCTTCAGTAATAGCAATTTTTCCTTATAATAAAATACTGAAACAGACTTCAGTTTTGAACATTTAAAAATTTTCAGTAATTGAAATAAAATTAAATCACCCCTCTTTTTCCTGTCTCCCTTTTCTCCCTGTCCTTTTCAAAATTTGATTACCTTTTATTATTTAGTAAGTATTGTTAAATATATATGCAAATAAATACATAAAGGAGATCAGATTCATCTGTTTAGTGTTGTTCATAAGTGTTTTAAAGAGCTAACTGTTTGGCACTGGATAACCATTTATGGCACTCATCTCTGGAGCAGGTAAATTCCACCTCTCAGCAGTTTTTAACTTCTTGTAGCTCTTCATCTAGGTGTGGGGCCCTGTGTGATTTATCACATCCACACTGACATGCCAAATGGTATGGTTATTGTTCTGGTCTGGTGTAAGCAGCCTCATTGTTGAGATTTCATGAATGTAGTTCCATGCCATTTATCCAAAAGACACAATATGGCAGTGGGCTTTCTGATAGAATTTGGTGTTTTGAAAGAAATAGAAGAGAGGTATGAAAAATAACAGTAAAGAAATAAAACAACTATGATTCATAAGAAAGAACAATAACAAAATATCGCTGAAATCTAAACTCTAAATGTTCTATAAAGAAATATCTCAGGAAGAATATTTTCTGATTTTAATTGACAAAAGCTTTTTAGAGATGATACTAAATCAGGATCCATGAAAGAAAAAAAAATGACAAATGGGATTTTGTCAAAATTAGATATAAAACTGCTTCCTCACAGATGAATAAAATGGAAAAATAGTCCATAAAATAGGAGCAGATTGCAAAACTTTTATTTGATATCTCTAGATTCAAACTTAAAAAAGTTAGACCTAGTAGCTGGAAACAAAGAATTCAAAGACATATAATTATTATTTTAGGAAGACTGAAGCAGGAGGACTGTCCTGAGTACAAGGGCAGCCAAGATTAGTGTATGAATTCCAGATAGCCTGGGCTTACAGAAAAAAACCCGTCTCAAACAACAAAATACAATTAAGTATCTGAAAAACAGTCTAGGATGTGGCCCAGTAGGAGAAAAATGCTGGCTGTGCTAGTCTGATGACCTAAATTCAATCCTCAGAATCTGTGAAAAATGTTGCATGCTGTGGTACACATCTTTAACACCAGAATTTGTACAGATGAGGTGCTGAGAACAGAAGACTTGTCCATGAGTTCATAGGCCCACTAGCATGGAATGTCAGCACAGCTGTAGAAATGGATCCTGTCTAACTCACTAAGGGGTGGGGGAGTGACTCACTATAAGAAGTTGTAGGCTGGCCTGCACATGTATGTCTGTCATGTGGATGCCCATTCTTATGCGCGCGCGCGCACACACACACACACACACACACACACACACACACACTACCAAACAAAAACAAAATTTTCCAACAGATATATGCAGGGCATATAGATGAAAAACAAAACAAAACAAACATCTATGTCTTGTCAAAACAATAGCCTAAATTTAACACACCTAACAGCATGACAAATAGCTTGTTTTATCTAACACAGGTAGATAGACAGACAGGCAGACAGGCACACACACACCACCACCACCACCACCACCACCACCACCACAACCATCAATAAAAACATCTCTGTAACATCATCAGAACTTTATGTTATTCTCAGTTTGACCTGGACACCTTCAGCTTCAGCAAAAGTGCAATAGTGCATAAGATATGAGGGCTGTGAAAGCTCATTCCTGCTTATGGGAGTGTGTAATTTAATAAAGTGTTCATTGATGTCAGCACACTGGCTCATCAGACTTGTGAGCCTGTCGATGCTGGCAGCAGAGAGATTCTGACTCCTAATTAGATGACTGAAGGCAGATTACATTTTCCCTTGGAGACAGACACAAGGGTGGGAGAGTTATTCTCAAAGGGACTTAGATTCACAAGTATCTGATGGAACAGTACCAAGTAGGAAAAGGCACACATTAAGTATAGTCAACTAGGAAAATGAACTTGACAGGACTGTATTATTTATGAGAACCTTATGAAAGCTAACACCAGGCTTCTGTTATTACTCTATTCACATACAAATTTATGGCATAAATTTTTAATAAGGAACAATATTTTGTGACTTGCTGGCTAAGTTTCTAACAATTCTGTAACTCTTAAAGACATTTATGTGTTATGACCTTGAATTTCTTATAGTATATTTCATGTTATTGGCTACAGAAGTCCACTCCACAGTGCCTTGGGAAACTGCAAATGAAGAGGTAAAAGTAATTACAGTTTTAGCCAAAGAAATTAAAATTGTATATCCTTTACAAAACTAGGATTTCTGATTTAAGATCTTATGTATTAAATTTTTAATCATAAATAAAATGCATTTTTTCCTAATTGCTGTATTAATCCTTATTTTTGCTAGTAAGGTTTGATGTATTTATTAAGGTTTATCTGATTAACAAATATTTTAGCTCAGCCTTGTTACAAATATAATTTCACATTTGAAGTACAAATCTTCTAATTTTTCTACTGATACCGTCAACCTGTACACTTTTAACTACCTGAAAACCTTTGGATCCTCAAAGGTTGAAACTGTAACACCTTTTACAAACAAACAAACAAACAAAAAGTTTAATTAAGGAAGAACAGAAAAATATTCATACAATGTAGACCTACACTTAAGAAAGATGAGGGACTGCTGACAGAATTCCGATACTTTTATCTAGTGGTAATGAGGGGATGTGCGTCGCCTGGGAGGGTGGCCTCTGCAGTGGTCCTCAACCTTCCTAATGCTGCAACCCTTTATACAGTTTTTCGTGTAGTGATCTCAGCCATAAAGTGGTTTTCTTGATATTTCCTAACTGCAATTTGCTATTGTTAGTCTGATATGCAGGATATCTGATATGTGACACCCCCCAAAGCGGTCATGACCCACAAATTGGGAACCACTGCTTTGAGTGTCTTATCTTAGAAACTCACAAATATGATTTGTAGCATATGTGTAACTCCAGGCACACAGGCTGGATGGGGTCAAGAGGATCCATGGCTGCTTGCTGAAAAGCCAGCCTTGCCTAATCCTGTGAGTCTGCTTAAAAAGTGAGGTGAACAGCTTCTGAGGAACAATCCTGGAGGTTAATAATATCTGGTTGTTGTACACAACTGTATGTGTGAACCCATGCATATGCACAAACACACATAGAGAGCATGAAGACATATTCTGAGGATTGACACCATAGGCTGGCCTCTGGCCCCTGCATGTATGTACTTACACATGCAAGTGTACATAGCGTATGTGCACCTCCTCAAGCAGTTGCATACAGACACACATGCCCACACATACAACACACACACACACTCAGAGAGAGAGAGAGAGAGAAATCAACCAAAGAAAAAGAATTGGCTAAGAAATGGAGCTGGGTTTGTAGTTAAGTATTGAGTGATTGCCTAGCAACTAACTTTATAAGCCAGAGCCCTGCAAAACAAACAGATAATCAAGCTATCAAGCAATACCTGAAATATACAATATAACTGCCTTGTCTAAAACAATGAGAAAAACGTGTAAAAGGAAACTATGATGCTAAAACTTAATTCATTCAGTAAGCACTTAATATTTTATATGAAATTATTATTGTGCCATATAAAGAAGAAATAATGGCAAAGCAGTACAATTGTAAACAGGCCTAAAATTCTGCATAGTAAAAACAGAAGTGTTAGTAATACAAATTGAAATGAAAACAAGATTATTTATATATATCACACATACAAATTTTATATACTAGTGAGGTTCACTGTGATATACATACGTAAAAACACTCTGCCCACCTCCTAGGCCTTTATAGTGGCCTTCATTTCCCCACAGCATCAGCACAAACGCATACCTAGCACCCTGCATGTTCCCAGCAATCACAATTCTCCCTTAAAATGAACCTGATTTCTATGTAATTATTCCTGTGTATGTACACATGTGTGCATTGGTGGCCTTGGGTGCAATTGTTGGTATCCATGTTCATGTGGGTGTGGCTGCATGTGTGTACTTGCATGTGGAGACTTAAGTGCAACTTCAGGTGTTCTTTCTCAGGAGCTGTTCATAATGTATGGAAGACAAAGTCTCTGGTGACCTGGGGCTCAGCAATTGTACGAGGCCAAAGAGCCTGATGTGGCTCGTTCTGCATAGCACTAAGATTACTGTGAGACCAAAAGAAGAACAATATGCCTTGCAGATTAAGGGTTCCATTTGCAGGTAAGGCAGTTAAGAATAAGTTTTTCTTTGTCCTTTGTGAAGTGCTTACTAGTTAAGGTTTCTCTTTGTGATTAAAAATGTCTCTGTATTTTATATCTGATGTAAACTACTTGGGACCCCATTCATGTATACCTTTACCTTTGTTCCTTTCCTTTCATCATATCTTTCTAATAATGTATACCAGCAAACCCTCTTGACCCTGCAAACACCTTACCAGATGGAAATCAGACCTGGAGAGAGCGGGGACAAGAAGACAGAAAACCTGTAAAGGGAAAAGAAACTGAAGGTGGGGGCATCTCTGACAAGCTGGAGACCTAACTTAGGGTTGGCTCCTGGGAGGATATGAGGCGGGGAATCAAGCAGAGTTTCCTAGTAGCAGAGACCATGACACTGAAGAGGACACCTCTAATTAAACTAGTCTCCTAGAAGAGGGAGAGGAACACCAAACCACCCACAAAAGAACTTCTCAAAATTTACCCTGCCTAAAAGATGTACAGGGATAAAGACAAGAGCAGAGATTGAGAAACTGTCCAACCAATGCCTGGCTTAACCAAAGACCCACCCTACCGGAGAGTGCCAACCCCTGACATTATGAACAATAATCTGCTAAGCTTGCAGACAGGAGTTTATCAGAGTTGTCCTCCGAGAGGCTGTACCCAGTACAACTCAAAACAGATGCCAAGATTCACAGACAAATATTGAGCAATGCTTAAGGAGTCTTGTAGAAAAGTGGGAAGAAAGAAAAAAGGACTGAAGGTAACAGGAGCTCCAAAGGAAGACCAACAGAGCCAACTAACTGGGGCCCAGAGTAGCTTGCTGAGACTGAAGCATCAACAGAGAACCAAAAATGAACTGGATTTAAGCCCCCTACAAATAGGTAGCCAAATGGGCAGCTTAGGCTTCACATAAGTCCTCTAGTGAGGGAAGAGGGTACTGTATGGGTTTTTGATCACTGGCTGGACTGCCTTGGCAGGCCACAGCGGAAGAGGACATGCTCAGACCTGATGTAACTTGACGAGTTGGGTTGGATGGAAAAGGGAGCTCCCTTTTTCTGAGGAATAGGGGAGTGGGAGGACAGAGTGCAGAAGGAAAAAGGTAGGGTGGGACTAGGAATCGAGGAGGGATAGGGCTACTACCAGAATGTAAAGTGAAAAAAAAATTCAACTGCAATGGGTACTCTCTCAAGTTCCAGCTAAGGGTGAGTGCCAGTCCCAAGTACACCATGAAAATAGTTTGCTGTTAATTTGACAGTCATGGATTTGGTCTTTTCTCCTGGTGATTCTCAGGTTAAACAATGACAAGGTTACCATCCCACCTGGATTCTTATGTTAGTTCTCGGGACCACTTCCAGGTCTTCAGTCCACATACTTGTGTAGCAAGCACCTTATCAACCGAGCTACTTCCCCAGGCCCCTGTTTGTTTTCAGTTTTAGCTCTCACTGTTAAAGAAAACATAGGACGTTTCATTTCAGTTATTTCCTATTTCACTTAACGTGACATCCTTCAGTTCCACCTACTTTTTTATAGAAGGCAGGGTTTCTTTGCCTTTTATGACTGAGCATCTCAAGTGTGCAAACATCCCTAATTTTTGTATTCCTTCACCAGTTACCAAGCACCTCGTGATACCTTATGTCTTAGCAATTGTGAATGCTATAATAACCAACAGGGCAAGCAGCTATTTCAGTTATGTGCCAAATTCATTGCTCTCAGACATATACCATGCAGGGAAAACTGGGTCTAATGATGTTTGTATTTTCACTTTTGTGAGGAATTTTCATAGTATTTTCCATATTAATTTATTTTATAGTGTGACTGTTATGAAGGGCCCTCTTTTTTTTGGTGTTCCACATTCTCTTTTATTAAAAATAAGCCAATCTAGCTCTATAGTAATGGGGACAGGGACTGTCTCTGACAGGAACTGATTGGCTTGCTCTTTGATCACCTCCCCCTGAGTCTGGGAGCAGCCTTACCAGGCCACAGAGGAAGACAATGCAGCCACTCATGATGAGATCTGATAGACTAGGGTCAGAAAGGAGAGGAGGACCTCCCCTATCAGTGTACTTGGGAAGGGACATGGGTGGAGAAGGGAGAGGGAGGGTGAGATTGGAAGGGGAAGAGTGAGGAAGCTACAGGGGGAACATAAAGTGTATAAAGTGTAATTAATAAAAATAAATTTAAAAAAAATCACTCTAAATGAGGTGAAATAGCATCCCTTTTTTAGCTTCCATATACATTTTTCTGATGGGCAAAGATAGTGAGCATGTTTTAATCAATTTATTGCCTGTTTAGGTTTTTTTTTTTTTCCTGAAGATTCTGTTCAAATAATATGTTCACTTTTAGTTGGAAGTGATTTTTATTACACTTTTTTCTCAGCTCTGTCTATATTCTGGTTACTGTCAGAACAATAGCTGATAAATATTTTCTCTCAGTTATGGTCTCCCTTCACTGGCAGATTCTTACAAAACCTCTGGTTCTGACATAATGTCATTTGCCAGTTGATCTCAGAAAACTCGGGAAATCATTGTCTATACCATTATCTTCAATTGTTTCTCTATGTTTGCCTATAGTGGTGTACAGATAACAGCACAATCTCTATATATTTGAGTTGGTTTGGTACGGGATGAGAGATGGGGGTCAAAATTCGATTTGTAAGTTGTAGATTACAGGTTTCCTGGGAACCTTTATTGTAGAAAACATCCCTTCTTCAGTGTATCCTTTTAGCCTATTTACTAAGAAAGAGTTACCTGTAGAGATGTGGCTTTGTTTACAATTTCTCTATTTTGTTCGTTTTGCCCTTTCTGTCTTTACATGAACCTTGTGAACATTGCAAAGCCCTCTTCTGGTTACTGAAAAGGGTTCTTATGACAGTAGCCACAGCTGCCTTAGAACTCTCTACACAGAGTGGCTAGGCTGGAACTTTCAGAGATCTGACACTTTCTGCATCCTCCACCACCCAACGCTGGAATTACAACTGTACACCAACATCCTCGACCCATGACATTTCTGTCTTAATAGAACTTACAATGAATCTGTCTGGCACTTTGGTTACTGATTGGCTACTTTAATTTTATCAATTCTTCCAGTTAATAGGCTATCTTTCTACAGCTTCATGTCACTTTCTTTGATTTTTTTTTTGTAGTGATTTATAATTTTATTTGTAGAAGTCTTTCACTTCCTTAGCTAAGTTAATACTTTTTTTTTTTTTTTTGTCCTTTTGTTTGCTTGTTTGGTTAGTGTTGCAGGTCTAATGAATTGTTTGGCTTTCATATTTCTTTCTGAACAATTTTGTTATTAGTGTATGTAAAATATATTTGTTCATGTTGATTTTCTGTCCTGCTATTTTACTAAATTTATTTATCAGTTAGAGTAGTGTTTTGCTAGAAACTCTAGAGTTTCCTATAAAAGCATCATACTACATACAAACCTGTCTTATGGTAATTTAACTTCTTTTTGTATTTGAATGCCTTTTTACTCTTGTTTAATTACTCTTTCAAAAATTTCTAGTAATACTGTTGAACAGGAGCAGTAGGAGGAAGCATGTTCATTTTGTTGTGCTAAAGAAGAAAAGCTTTTGGACTTTCCCTAATTAGGATGATGTTGGTTGTGGCTTAGTCATTTAGTGTTTATTATTTTGAGTTATGATGTCTCTATATCTGTTTTATTTGTAGAGCCCTTAAATTAAGAAAAAAATTAATTTATACACACATTTTTTTGCTGCATTATTTAGATGGTCACTGAATATGAATCCTCCCTTCTTTTTTTCATGATGTGTTAAAATTAACTGACATTTATGTGTTAAGCCATCATTACATTTCTGCTGTCTTAGGGTTTCCATTACTGTGATGAAATACTGTGACCCAAAGCAACTTGGGAAGGAAAGGGTTTATTTCACTCACAGTTCCATACAACAGTTCATCACCAAAAGTCGTGAGGGTAGCAACTCAAGTAGGTCAGGAATCTGGAGGCAGGAGCTGATACAGAGGGGTGCTGTTTAGTGGCTTGCTCCCCTTGTCTTGCTCGGGCTTCTTTCCTGCTTTCTTATAGAACCAAGACAACGTGCTGAGGCATGATTCCCCCCCACACACCCACAAAGGGCTGTCCCCTCTCTACTGAATTACTAATTAAGAAAATGCCCTATAAGCTTGCCTACAGACAGATCTTCTGAAAACATGTTCTTAATTTGAGACTCCTTCCTCTCTGATGACTCTAGCTTGTGTCAGGTTGACATAAAACTACCCAGTACACTTGCTATGAAACAAACTTGATAAGTAAATAATAATTTCACTATGCAAAATTTCTAAAGATTTTTTTTTTTTAATTTGTGCCTCTTGGTTTCCAATATGCATCTCAATTAGCCTAATATGACATTTTGGAAATGAAGCTTTGGGTATGAAACACCGAGTGCGTTGACAGAATTTAGGAGTGTTAATGTAGCTCTAAGTGTCAAAAATGTACTTTTATCATGTGTCTGAAGAAAAAAAAGATTTGGTGCTTAGTAACTGTCGGATTCTTAACACTTTACTCAACACTTGACTATGTACAGAATGTACAATATATCAGGCAAGAAGCATCCCCTCGCCTCTGGGAAGAAAAACCATCACAGCTGTTGAACACTGACTCTCAAGAAAGAGAAAGAAATACAGAAGATCTGAGACAGACCACTAGAGTGTGTATCTTTATAACTTATTCGTCATTTAGTCAACTTCTCTGAGACTTGGCTGAGAACTGTGAAGGAAGAGTTAGAACTCCTGACTGCGTGCTAGATAAGAGTTGATGGGATTGTAGAGGTGAGATGGCAGCCCCAGGCCCAGGCAGGCCCAGAATGTGCTCAGGAATTCAGCAACCACAGAAAGAACTGGCAGAGAAACAAAAAGAAGAAGGCAAGAATTAAAGACCACAGAGGCAGAGTAGTCCAGGAAATGTTCAGGCAATCACAGCATATCACAGTCCAACACAACCCATACAACATATGAGTAAAATGTATCTGATAAAATGATCACTCTTGAAACTGGTGCAGGTGTGGAAACGGAACAGTTACTGTGCGGTAAGAAAGAGCAGGCACTCAAGGGACCATGGCTGCCATTACTAAGTGATGGCAATTCTCTACCAGCACTTTGGTTTCACCAAAGTGAAAGTGAAAGTGAAAGTCTCCCCTGACTTTCAAGCCTGGTTATGTCTCCCTCCACTGATTGGCACTCTCCTACTTCTACTACCAGCTGGCTATGCCCCCACAGAGTGTTCTTCATTAGAATTACTAACCGTACTAAGCATGGCATGTGCAGCATCCATATAGTTCTTTTCCTGTGATACCCAGAATTCATAAGCAGGGAGGGGACTCCAGCAACATACAATAAAGAGGACCCAAGTACAGAAGTGCCTCATTTTGTTACTAAACAGAGACTGAAGATCTCACTAATTAGTCCTTGTTTAAAGGACTTAATTTTGTATTGAAACAGTTCTGAAATATAAACTGTCATAAATGAGCAATTGTTAGATGCTAGTCAAGAAGAGGACACTTTCACAGAGGGTAAATTAGTTTTTACAACAGTGTGAAGTAGATTCCCACTTATGTAGACGTGGAAAGAAATGCTAAGGTTGCTAAAGATACATGCATTGGCGTATATATTATTAAGAACATCATATTAAATAGCTTTTTAAATACAAATTGAACTTTAAAATCTTAATTCCAATAAACAGTAGTTTGTAAGTCCATTTAAGACGGTATTGACTAGGATCATATATTTTTGCTTCCATTATGCTAATTGTATTTGATTAAATTTAGAGATAGGTATTTAAATATTAATGTGGAACATTTTCCATATTATAAATATGAATGTTTGGCCTCTATTTCAAAAAACACATGAATAAAACATTAGGTTTTCTTTGAATGGCAAAGTTAAACAGCTCTACAAAATGGAATTACAATCCTTGAATATTGCGATTATATATTGATTTATTCCTAGTGAAATCTTCTTAATAACATCAATAAATATTTCCTGGCAATATTTCCATGCTGGGTTTTATTTTCCTCAGTCAAAACCGTCAAAAGATTTTAAGTGTCAGCACTTAAAAGCACTTGAGAGGCAGAGAAAATTATGTGAAAATTTGAAAACAGCAGAGAATGGAGAAGTTACAGGATCTAGTGTGGGATGAAGAAGATGGACTGTACCTTTAGCTGCTGTGTTCTGAGGACCCTAGCTATTGGTGTCCTGACACTAATGGTACAAACCACAAGGTACTGTGATTTTTAGAGGATACTATTTAGAAAATATTACCAGAAATGTAGGAAAACAAAAGAAAAGCAATCTCCTTCATCACAGGCCACATATTTTTTGGCATCACTGAACCAGTTTCTAATATAGGTTAATTAGGGATTTGGGAAAGGACTACAGCTTTTCAGTCCTATTATTGAGCATAGATTCCTTAGATAGATAGTTGTTTGCCTAGTAAACTCAAGGAAAGTGATATATTTTACTATTTTCCTTTAAAGAAAGTCCAAGACTTGGTTGTATTAAGTTAAAATATCATTTAACCAATAAATCTGAGACCGCTGAAGGATTAGCTCACATGCTTAAGGTAATATAGCTGGTAAGTAGCTACCATGGGATTTAAGGCAATTCTTTCTTTTTTATTATTCTGTCCTCCAGTGATAGAGAATTCATAACTTAAAATGCCAAGGACACAGTACAAGGGAGAATGAAGCAGCATCACTAGAAAAACTGTTAAAGAATATATGTCTCCTATGTTTCAAAGTAGGTTTTTTTTAAGACTTACTTTATCCTTTTTCATTACATGCAGATATGTGTATGTGCATATGAGCATTTGCACATGGATACAGGTTTTCATAGAGGCTAAGAGTCAAATCCCCTGGATCTGGAGTTAACATAGGTACTGAGAACTGAACATAAGACAGGTGAGAGCAGCAAATGCCCTTAACAACTGCATGTCTTCCCAGCATCCAATGCCCCCTCCCCCCGCTTATTAAAATCCAGCTCTCTAGCAAGTCTACAGTGACCTTTGGTTCTGGTGTGCACTTGATGTACTTACATCTGGGTCATCGTGGACTAGCGCAGTACTCCTAACCTTTAGAATACAGCATAAATGGCAGGGTAGTATTGCGATGATTAAAATTTCAGCTATCTCTGGCTAAAGGACAACCTCTTTTAGTTTATTGGCTTACAGGATTGTGTGAGTGAAGCTGCCGTACAATAGCAGTTTTCAGGCAAAGATCTGACTGTGGCCATAAACCAATACCCAGTGGGGAATTGAGGATCAGAGTCCATTAGTCAGCAAGGAACTGAAATCCAGCAATACCCAATGATTCAGAACTCCTCGGATGACATCTTGATAGGAATATGTAAAAGGTCCAGCAGGAGATCTACTAAGCCACTTCTACACAGGTACCTCCTGCACAGAAATTGAAGGCGTCCAGTTTTTTTCTGAGCAATTCAGTTTTGAAATACTGCATTAGAAATTAGTGAACACCTACTGCAATAATTACCAAATTACATTTAATATGGTTATAAATCATACTTTCTATAAAGAATGTAAGATTTTAACAGTTACATACAGGAAACAGATAAACTACTCTTGTGATTGTCAATAAGTATAACTATTTAAATCATACTAAAGACATAATGCTATGGCAAATTGAAATAATACCTGAACGAAGGAAATTTTAAAGAGGTTTTAAATCCCTTTGTTTTGATCTTATTTTACTAGTACCAGATCTACACAATACACTATTATTTCCTATTTTAGCACCTGTGAGTAGAAAAAGCTTCTCAAAATATTTTATTTCCACTCTCATGAAGGATACCTGATTCTTAAAACTGAAAATGGGTAAGTACAAATCATCATTTAAGACTGCCTATAAAGTCGCTTAAGAATCAGACCTGGATGGCAACATTCTCATATTTGTGTGACTATATCTACTTACAGTGGAGGGAAGAAAACCCAGAAATCAAAACAAAAGAAAGCAAAACAAACAAAAAAAGCAGAACAGTGCACTTGCACCCCATGTTACTAACATATCTTTGAGTAGATAAAAACGACGTGGTGGGACGCCACATGTCTTTACAGCAAAATGACTCCTGTTCAAAGGCTTCTTAGCAAAAAGATTAAAATTATTTTCTGAAATTATTACTTTCTCTTTCTTCTTTGTATGGATCTTTGAAAATGGTTTTCATTATGCTCTCCACTGTATTGTTAGGCTTGCAGTCACAGTCATCGTGAACAAAAGGAGGGGTAGGAAACGGCAGTTCTTCACTTACTGCAGGCATGAACAAATAGCCTGAGGCGCTATGGGCAACTGTTGATGATATTCTTGATCCTGATGAAAAAAAAAAAAAAGGTGCAGGGGTACTATCTAGGATATGGTGGCAATTGTCTCAAGGTTTAATAAACAAATTTGGAGAGTATCATCCATTCCCTAATAATACAGTCAGTCTGTAATGACCAGGTATCACAATGGATAGACTGACCAATACACTGTTCTAGAACTTGCCTTTGGGCAACTGTGCATTGGCTGCTACCAGATAAACTAAACCACTCTGGATGACATGTTGCCAAAAAAAAAAAATGTTTACTGAGTTAAACATGTGCTTGAGAGCAGAAAAATAAAAGACAAACATTAAGACTTAAATGGGTGAAGACACTGGCTACCATGCCCAATATTCTCTTCCAATCTTTATGACCTGGTTCAGTCCTGGAGCCCAACAGAGAATCAAGTCGTGTAACTTGGCCTCTGATCTCCAGGGAAGCAGTAGGCACAGACACACCCACACATACAAATACACACATTTTTAAAACAGAATTTAAGAACTGAAATAACATAACCTTTGAATATGAAGAATTATTTGTTCCTAGAATACACAGACCTTAAAACAACATACTGTAAGTAAAATACCACAAGAATATCATTAATTTATAAAAGAAAGGTAGGGAATATAGCTTGATAACTGTGTCCCTAAGAGTGGTCAGTGTTGTTGGACAGCTGTAATATAATCACCTTTGATTCAGCCTACTCAGAGTTCAGCTTTAATCATTGGCAATGTCCACAAAAATCTAAAGAAAGGTTGTATCCTTAACTGTATAATAATGAAAATCTGACAAAACACTGCAAATGAAACATTCAATTTATTACTTCTAAAACTAAAGATACATAGAAAAGCATCTCACTGCCAAGGTTGATTCCAGAACTTGCAAACTTTCATTAGTAGCCAAACATCCTCATGAGTTATCATACTGATTTAAACCACAGTATGACTGAAACAAAAGTAATAATCATGAACTTACTTGATATAGCTTACCTGATATAGTTGCGAATATATCCTTATTTTAAACTATAAATAATAACAAGCGAATAAATTAAGCATTGACAAAATGATTCTCATGACTTTGAAGAACCAAAGGAAATGGTTAAGGGATTACTATGCAATGATTCCCTGACTTGTACAATTTGCTTCTTACTGTAGAATTCAGCTTCTGTGTTTGTACCACATAGGGAACCAGGCACCGACACTAGGATAGTGTGTTCTGCAACATTCTCGCTGAAAACTTCACTGAAATTCAAAATTTGATACATTTTTATTTAAATTGTATATATATAAATGTGTGTGTGTGTGTGTGTGTGAGCGCGCACACACACACACGTTTCATTGGCGTATGTGTCTCAGAGGCAGACTTTTATTTTAGGTAGATATTTATTAGTATGATACCTTATTACTTTATAAACATCCTTAGTGTTATTTTATCCTCCTCCTATTCTTTTACCCACCATCTTCTGTATCTATCTCAGTACAGTCTCTCTAATTAGAACCCTCTCATGTTTCTCCCATTTCCGACTTCAGATTACTTGTCTCCTGTTATCCACTTTTATATTACTCCCCCAGCTCGCAGGCCCTACAATAGGTGAAAAGTGTCCTACAATGTCTTCATATATTCACAGCAAGCACTCTTGTCTATTAAGCCTTGTCCCCAGTCAGGAAACACGGTATCATTCCTCTCCTGTGAAGACATCCTGCTACAGTATAAATGTATTCATAGTAGAGTATAGTTAGCCTACATATGGAAGAAAACATTGGATAAAACAATAACTTGTCTTTAAGACTCAGAAGTATTTTTAAACATATCTCACAAGAAGGGAGAGTTCTTTGTAGAAGTTCGACTTTTGTTTAGTATAATCTATTTTTAATATAATAATTTAAGAAAAGACCTTTCTGACCTTCACTGGGTTGCCAGATCTCATGCATTCTCACTGCTAAGATCACCCATTAGGTTTTCCTTCTGTATAAACTATTTTTAAAACAAATAATTCACCAAAGTAGTCCATGTTGAGTATGCCATATCTTTTTAAACTTTTTAAACTTATATCTTGAGGCATTATACTGTCCTTATTGTGTTTAACTTTAATTGGTGTATGTTACTAAAATCTCTGAGCAATTAGAACAGTGGTACTCAGCCTTCCTAATGCTACAACACTTTAGTACAGTTGTTCACGTTCTGCTGACCCCTACCATAAAATTATTTTTGTTGCTACTTCATTACTGCAAGTTTGATACTGTTATGAATTGTAACATAAATATCTAATATGCATGATATCAGATATGTGACCCCTGTGAAAGAGTTGTCCAACCCCTACAGGGATCACAGCTCACAGGTAGAGAACCGCTGAATGAAAAGCTAAACATTTAATGATAGTTTTCTTTTTCTAAATTGCTAAGTTTTAGTATGCTGTCTTAGAGTTTCTAGTGCTCTGAAGAGACAGCATGACGAAAGCAATTTTTCTATCAGAAAATATTTAATTGGGGCTGGCTTACAGTTTCAGATATTCAGTTCATTATCATCAAGGTGGAAAGCATGCAGTGTACAGGCAGACGTTGTGCTGAGGAGCCTTGATTCCCAGGCAACAAAGAGGAGACCACTGGGCAGAGCTTAAGCATATATGACCTCAAAACTGTGCCTCCACACTGACACACTTCCTCTAACAAGGCCACACCTCCTCCAATAAGGTCATATTCTGTAATAGTGCCATTCTCTATGGCCAACAATTCAAACACATATACACTTGTAATTATTGCTAATTAAGCTATGTTTATTATGTATCATCAGTAGTAATTACTTTCTTTGTCCATGTACTTTTGAAGCATGCACACACACATACACACACATACACACACATATTGAAAGAGAGAACAGAAAGAGAGAGAGACATATTTGATTTTGTTCTTAGCAAAATTATTTCTTAAAATGAAGACAAGAAGAATGAGCTTTATTTTTGGCAAACAAAATAGACTTTAGTTATCTTGGTTTTCAGATGCAAAATCCAGGTAATGTGTAAATGTTTACTATTAAAATCAATCATTGAAGAATATTTTTTGTGTTTGCCAAGGCTGACGAGAACCAACATTTTATTTAAGCAATAAATCAGGATGTGGTTGAATCCTGTCTATTTTAGACTTGTTTGTATGTATTTTAGGTAAAATACTAAATATAGTTTGTATATTTGAAGTTCTTTCTAAAGTTCAAAGGGAAACAAAGAATTAAACATAGAAATTCAGTGGCTGGGCAGAGAGATATTAAAGGGTCTGTACATTGTACCAGCTTATATTGGCTGCAGCAGTGTAATGCCTTTGCAGTAGGTTCAAGGTCCCAAATTCAAATCTCTATTTCACCAAAAATAATATTAAGCAAAAATATAAAAATGAGTCTAAGAGCACTAAGATGTAGAGAAAATGAACCTTATTTTCAGAAAGTCCAAGTAAGCACTCAAATGTTTTCAAACATCCTGATGAAAAGGAGGGAAAATTCATATTTCTATTGAACCTCTGGACTAGGTCCAAACTATGTGTTTATCAGACTATATGAAAGCTAAGATCATTGTGTGGTGTGGCTATAAATCACACCTGTTCTCAGAGTGCCTCCATCATTGCTCCTCTAGCCACAGTCTTACAAGCATTTCATTTTAAATTGTGAACTGAAAAAAAAGTACAAATGACTCATTATTTTCATTTCATTAATTTTAACATTTCACCTGTCTGGAGGTTATAGCCCTTTAATCAAAACTCAGCTTCAGTCACTGTTGAAACAGTATGTTGAACTCAACCTTTGCAAGTGCATCAAGTTGCATTCTGTGGATTTGTGTTAGTTTTTCAACTGCTGCACTCCTCATATTCTGGACAAGATAATTGGTGTTCTTTTGCTGCAGATGGTTGGGCATGCTGTGCATCGTAGGAAGTTTATCAGTGTCCCTGTCTTCTGCTCCCTAATTTCCGGTTTCACTGCCTTCCATAGACCATCGTGAACAAAAAATATCCCCAGGCATTGCCAATTACAACCTGAGGAAAAAAGGAATAAAATTGCCTTTGAGTGCAACACAATTTGTATATCACTGAGAATATCTGAGCGCATGAAGATAATTTAACAGAACATTGAAAGAAAACTCTAAACAAAATAGACAAGTTTTAAGGAGGAAAATAAGACTGAAATTAAGACCTGGCTTAACTTTGGGGGGGAAAAAGGGCATTGTGTATGGATTTGCCTCTTAACTTGTATGCAAACTTACTATGTAACCCAAGTTCTTAACAGAATGTTCTGTTCCTCACTTTTGTGCTTTGTTCTAAAAATGCAAACAAACAAAAACAACCTAAAAGTTCAAAATGACCTCACACTCAGGCTAGTCCAAAATGTTTATTTTCACACACTCAAAGAAGTGGTGGAAAATTATTTCCCCAAAGATTTTTTACTACGATAACTTTTCCTAAAACTCCAAACTTCAGATCACAATCTCACACTAAATTCCCTAAAACCTTGCCTGTTCTCAGCATTAGCAGTCTCTTTTACACTATCATGAAATAGAACTAAGAAAAAGTAGAAAAGACCTCCCACACTAACAGATACAGTTGATTCAGAATATCTAGATAATTTAAATCAGAAATAACTGGTAAAGACGGTAGCTGTAATTACCGCGTTTGAGGTAGGCAGAGGAAGTAGATTAAAAAGTTCCTCAGTTCAGAGAAATTGGAAGACATGCTTCTCAAAAAAAATCAGTAGAATCCAATAAGTACAGTTATGATTGATAAAAATGTTTGAAGGTAGACTTATCACATCAGTTGTAACTTCTTCACCTTAGTTTTCCCAAGTAGAGCAATAATAAAATGACATTCATGGTATTTTAACAACTCAACAATCTTTGGTTGCATGATCATTTCCATTATTCCCAATGTTTATCCATAAAAAGGAGATACAATTTGTAATGTAAAAGTTCACTACCTAATTATTAACTTTTTAATATTAAAAATATCTTACTCTAGAATAGAGTCAGATATTCACAACCTAGGAATTATAATACAGATTTTAAAAATTGCGAATGTATGAACACAAAGATAAAGTTATCTTCATGATGCTATGGTTTTAAAATTTTTAGTAATTTATAAAACAAAACAGAATATAGAAATCTCTTAACACAAATGGATTAAACAAGTTAATAGTTTAAGAATTGTTTCTGACTCTCCATTTTTTCCCCTTTTGTTAGGAGTATAAATGTACATTATTTGCAATAAGTTTACCAAGTCTCTTTATATATGGCACTCACATCTTACCTCAAGCTTGCTCTCCTTTGTAGAGCTGATGGACATACTTTAAAATAAAGAAATACTACAATTTTATTGTATATTGTTATAGTTTAGACTAATTTCCATTTTTAATTGGGTGTATGTTTGTGCTACAAGTGTGGGGAATGCCTGTGGAGTCATAAGAGCATGGTGCACGCCCTGGAGCTGAGTTCCAGGCAGCTGTAAGCTTTCTGACTTGAGTGCTGAGAACTGAATTCATGTTCCCTGAAAAGCAGCATGTACTTCAACCAACTGAGCTCTCTCTCTCTCCAGCACCCTACTATTTTATTCTTGTGCATATCAAAGGAGTGGCTCAAATACAAATTTTGATGACTTATTTTTAAATATAAATTATTTACAACAAGGAAAAAACATAACTGTGGTGATGGTGATTTGGGAAAGACACTTGCAGAAAAACAAAACAGAACTGAAGTATTCGCCAGAGTCTAAAGGAAAAGAAGCAGAGGGCAACTTAAAATATAAAGCCTAAACATAAACACTACAATTTTAAAAGCTATCAAAATTACAGCATGTTATTAAGATGATAGTAAATGTAAGAAAACTACATATTTTCAAAATATTAATGTTTTAAGAAGGTTAACATATGAAATGTTTAATAAAAGATTTAATACTTTTGATAAACAATGTCTCTTGAATGTTAGGAAAATAATAGAAAACCACAATAAGAAGAAATAGGTAGTATTAAACAGTCATTAAAAAGGTTTGCATCTTATATTTTGCACTGTTTTATTTTAACATCTAATGAATGTGTATATTTCAATTACATTTCAAATGCTAACTGGATAGTTTGCATTATGTTTCTAATGCCAAAGGAATAGTTCCAGAGAATAGCTTCTGTAGCCTTGTTTGAGGGATGAAAGCTACATATAAACTTTACCGCACAGACGTGACATACTAAAATTCCAGATTAGGGCTGAGGAGAAGAGAAGGCTTGATGGTTAGCTCTTCTTGCTGCTCAGCCATGGAGACCTGAGTTTAATCATGAGAACTGAGGTTCAAATCCCAGCATCCATGTACCAAGAGTGTTTCCCTCCCTTCAAACATCTATGATTCCACATGAAAGATATCCAACCTCCTCTTCTAGCTTCTGGGTGCAAAGATGCACACACCCTCACAAATGTATACACACACGCATGCACAGTCACACACAGAAAGAGAGACAAAGAGAAACAGACTTCCTTAAATTGTATACAATTTGATAGAAAATGACGGTGCTAGCAATAATTTCACAGAAATAAATGTTAGCCAATTATCAGTGCTGTAAAACATTGTGTTATTCCTTTCTCCCCAAACTTTCAATAAATATTTAAAAATGAGATGATTCCTTAGTAAATAGTAAAATAGCTAATCAGGTTATGACCTATAGTTCTTGTGAAGCCAGTGCTCACTGAACGCAAGTCTGTGACGTCTGAGTAACTAGTGCAAGACAATAAACACATGCCATAGGGAAATGATGAAGAAAATGGAAAGAAAAAGAAGGAAAGGGGGAAATTACATAATTATATTATAATCTCAAAACTGGAAAGAAAATGAATACTATAAATAAAAGCCTAAAAACCTTGATAGAAAAACACAGATAAATATCCTGAGAACTTTATACCTTGATTTAAATAATGTTGTTTCATTTGAAACTGTAGATAGAAAGAAAAATACTGAACATCTAAGTACAGTCCTGCTTGCTACAAAAATGCTAAAGTCATTTTCATACACAGCCTCACCTCAGTGATTGAAGAAACAGACAGTTCTGATGGTTCTATGTACACCCAAGGAATTTGTTCTTGTACAGATGGTTCATTGTACACTAATGTCCCAGATGTCTGTTTTTTATTGCCGGCAGAGAACAGCAACCCTTCTGTATATTTTCCTCACCCCTCTTACCTTAAATCCACTAACAACTTCTCTGACAGTTTTACCTCACAAGGAAAAAAATATATATATCCCCATCATTTCTAATTATCTATGGATCTAAATTAGGAATGAAATTCAACATGCCCCAAGGAGACAATTGCAAACTCTAACTTCAAAAGACATGAAGCATGAAAACATTGCTAAAATCTTAAGGTTTGTATCGGGAAAGATCTAGAAACTGTGTGTGAGAACAAAGGTGGGATGTACTAAACAGGGGTTGCAGAACACAATCTCTTAATATATTATTGTTGCTGATGCTCTTCCCAGCATTTGTAATTACTACACTAGCCTGAGCTCAGGAGAGGAAGGTTTCCTCTGCCGTTTAGTTGGTATGTCAGGGAAGTTTTCGTGCATTACCTGGAGAAAGATTCAACTAATTAAATAACTAAGAATGGTAGAGATGCCTTATCATGATTAGCTAACATACTTTATAAACATTTTAAATGATAGTGAAATAAGTTTTCGGGTTTGAGGACTATACAGATGGTAATTCATCTAAATATTTGAAAGGTGCTAGAGGGGCTGTTCTTCAGCTGGTAGATGTAGCTGAAATAGACTGCATAATACTCCTGGGACTTATGGCATCCCATAGTGCCGAAAACAACAATACCAATGAGCCATAATGAGCCAGATGTATTTTCTGTAATTAGTAGTGGTGATTCAAGGGCATCTCTCCCATTGGCTAAGTGCTCACTGTGTGCTGTGGGACCTACAGCATTCCATGTCCTACAGGAATGGTACTAGTGAATAATCTCTCTGTCAAAATGAAGTAGAGAGCTTATCAGCCAGTTTTCAGTCCTGAATCAGTTCAAGATCTAGAATGCACAGAACAATAAAATGCCTGAGGATACCTGAAGAATGACTCTATTACTAGCATAAATATGTTTTCCCTAAAACTTTGAACATTGTGTAAATGTTCAAAGGAAGCCTATTGGCTGCTCAGTTTCCAAGTGGGTTCCTTAATAAGGGGTACAGGGTCTGTCTCTGACATGAACTCAGTGGCTGGCTCTTTGATCACCTCCCACTGGAAGGTGCAGCCTTGCCAGGCCACAGAAGGTGATGCAGCCAGCCTTGATGAGGTCTGACAAGCTAAGGTCAGATAGAAGGGGAGGAGATACTCCCCTATCAGGGGCTAGGAAAAGGGCATAGTGGGAGAAGAGAGAGGGGAGTGGGACTGGGAGGAGATGAGGGAGGGGGTTGCAGCAGGGATACAAAGTGAATAAATTATAATAAAGAAATATAAAAATTAAATTAAATTTTAAAAACAACATTGGAAGAGAATGACATTATGCTGTTTAAACAAGAAATAAATAATTATGTACTTTGAAAACTGCTTTAAAAAAGATTCAAGATAACAAAATTACATAGGGATTATATTAGTTTGTTTTCTATTGCTGTGAAAATACAGTGACCAAAAGGACTTTGGGGAGGAAAGACTTATTTCAGCTTACAGCTCACAGTCAGTCATGAAGGCAGTCAGGGCAGGTACCTGGAGGCAGGAACTAATGCAAAGGCCATAGAGAAATGCAGCTTCCATCCATGGTTTGCTCAGCCTCCTATCTTGTACTATATGAATCCACCTGCCCAGGGCTAGAACTTCACATCAATCATTAATCAAGGAAATTGCCCACAAACTTGTATACAGGTCAGTTTGATGACAATTCCTCAGTTGAGGTTTCCTTTTCAACCATATTTTTCTAGCTTGTTCAAGTTGACAGAAAACAAACAAACAAAAGTAACCAACACAGAGATAATAAATCATGATTTATTACCCTTCCTAGGAGAAAAATTATGTTACAATAAAATTCTATGTAATTCTACCTCATGGTCAAGTTATTTAACCAAAAAGTTTCCTGATATTAATTAGGGATTTTTTTAAATTTTTTTTTACAATTTATTTATTTTATATCCCTATTGTAGCCCCCTTCCTCATCTCCTCCCTGTCCCACCCTCACTCCCTATCATTTTTCTCTAGTCCACTGAAAGGGGGAGATCTCATCCCCTGCCATCTTGACCCCAACTTATCAAGTCTCATCAAGACTGCCTGGATCCACTTCCTCTGTGGCCTGAAAAGGCCACATAGCCAGGGGGAAGTGCTCAAAGAGCAGGCAACTGAGTTCAAGAGAGACATTCCCTGCTTCTCTTACTCTGGGACCCACAAGGAGACTGACTTGCCTATCAGCTACATCTGAGCAGTAGGTCTATGACTTCCCCATGCACGGTCCTTAGTTGGTGCATCAGTTTCTGCACAGCCCACCGGGCTTAGATTGTTTAGCTTTGTTGGTTTCCTTGTGGATCTCCTACCTTCCAGGCAAATGAATGGAACTAGAAAAGATCATCCTGAGTGAGGTAACCCAGAAACAGCAACACGCACAAGGTATATACTCACTTATATGCAGATGTTAGTCTTCTAATATAGGACAACCATACTAAAATCTACAGACCTAAAGAAGCTAAATGTTCACCCTACAGAGGATGGTTAATTTTTATTCAGAATGGCACCAAGATAGACAACAGAGTGGTGGAAGAGAGGGAACAGGATAGGAGCCTACCACTCAACAAAGAATCAAAGCAGATGCTGAGACTCACAGCCAAACTTTGGGCAGAGTGCAGTGGTCTTATTGAAGAGGGGGAACATTATTTAGGGGTTTTATGTATATTCCTGGGATAAGTGAATCTGAAAACTAGAGGAACAGTCCTATTTGCTAACTAAGATACATTCCTTCCTGTATCACTCTATTTCTTTCCTCCTAGATAATTTCATTTTATATTTTGACACAAGAGAACACTGAACTATATCTACATTTTCACTCCAGCAAGTTCATTCCCTTCTTACCCTATTGTTTCAGAAAGGCTTTTCCCTCAGTTATCACTAATACTTAGGTTTTATTCTTTCCTCCAGTGGTTGGTCATCAACATGGAATGAAACAACCTAAGTTTCTATTGGATATTTTTACAACAGTGATGGATATTATGACTGTAAAAGGTAGAAATGTGAATTGAGGAAAATAAAACTTGTTTTGGGGCATCAGGCAATTGCAAGGGACATTTGGCCTTTTATTTCACAGAGGCAATGAACTTCCCTATTGTTTTACTTAGATTCACTATGTCACAAAAATTCCCAGGCAAAATATCTTTTTTTTTAACATTTCAAATTATAAACCTACTGCCACTAAGTCCATATTCTTTTTTTATTTATTTTATATTTATTAGTTACATTTTGTTAACTCTGTCCCAGCTGTATCCTGCTCCCTCATTCCCTCCCCAACCCAACACTCCCTCCCTGGTCTCCTCCCTGCCCCTTTCCAAGTCCACTGATAGGGGAGGACCTCCTCCCCTTTCATTTGACCCTGTTTTATCAGGTATCTTCAGGGCTGGCTGCAAAGTCCTCCTCTGTGGCCTAACAGGACTGCCCCCCCCCGGGGGGGGGGGGGAAGGTCAAAGAGTCTGCCCTTGAGATCCTGTTAGAAATAGTCTTTGTTCCCCTTACTTTGGGAAACTACTTGGTTACTGAGCTATCACAGGCCACATCTGAGCAGAAGTTCTAGGTTATATCCATAGATGGTCCTTGGTTGAGTGTCAGTCTCAGAAAAGACCCTGTGCCTGGATATATTTAGTCCTTGTAGAGCTCCTATCCTTTCCATATCATACTAACTCTCCTTCTTTCATAAGATTCCCTGCACTCTGCCGAGGGTTTGGTTATGAGTCTTAGTGTCTGCTTTGAAACACTGCTAGGTAGAGTCTTTCAGATGCCTTCTGCGGTAGACTCCTGTCATACGTTCAATGCACATCCCATTTGTCTTTGTAAATGAGGATTGATCATCTTCGCCCTCTTTCGCTTTCTTGATTATCTTCTTTAGGTGTGTAGATTTCATTATGTTTATCATATCTTGCAGGTCTATATAAACGAGTATATACCATGTTTGTCTTTCTCCTTCTGGGATATTTCACTCAGAATTATCTTTTCTAGATCCCACCATCAGGCAAAATATCTTAATGTCTCTGTCCAGGGTACTAATAGGCAGTTGCAAATAATTTCTACTTACTGATGTATCCCAAGTATAGAGTGGAATATATTTTTTTTTGTTTGTGACTTTGTATAATCATAATGTATTAATTTATTATACATCTTTGAAGACATTTGATGGACCTACCAATGACACCTGTGATTGCTGGGAATTTAACCCTTTCATCTAACACACAGCTTCAATGCAGTTACTATCTTGTTCATTAAAAACACTAGTATGAAGATTTAGTCCCAGGATTTTTTTTAGAGATTTTCAACTTACCATTCTGATCATTTAATAATACCATGTCACAGCTTGTGTTTCACTTTGTCTCCATAATAATTATGACAGAATATAAAAGGCATCTAAAGGTAATTATCACAGAATATTAAAATTTTAAATCAGAAAACTTTATCACAGTATGAAGAAATTTTTTTCTTTTTATATCTCAGTATACATTCTATATTACAGAATGTGACATAATTTTATTATGCAAAGTATATAAGTTCTTATAAGTAGGATAAAGCCAACATGATTTAGTTTCCAAAGTATACTTCTCTATGCTTTCACATAATTATTCTAGTAAATGATTTCGGAGACTGGAGCTAAAAGACAAAGACAATGCCCTTCTAAATGGATACATTCGCTTGAAGCTTATTATCTTCTGTCTTAATTTCTTTGCTCATGGAAGGAAGTAGTCAGAGCTGCTGTGAGGATATGTGAGAACTGCCCTAAGCTGCTATGCTATTGAGCTCCTGCATCCTATAGATGAAAATTATAATGTTCAGTGAGATGAGTCAGTGGATCCATAATTGCTTATTAAGCCTGTAATGCAGCTCAGGTAAGTGGGGAGTGTGGAAGTAATAAAAAGATAAGTAAGACATTGCACTGGGGTTGTAATAGAGACATGAGTGTTTTTTTTTTAATATAAAAGCATGTGTAGACCCATACATACTCATTTTGCATGTGTGAGTCCATGTTTTGATGTCATATAGTTAAGAAAGCATATGACAAGCAAGTATATTAATACACACACACACAGACAAAAAAAAATACACATTTCAAGTTTGGGAGTTAGAAGTGTGCTTGCCTGGAATGCTGGAAATTTTAATTCCCTCCCTGGTGCTCCATAAAACTGGGTGAGGTGGTAGAGATTTATTAACTCTCTAGTGGCAGACACAGAAGGTAAGAAGGTCAAGGTCATTTTCAACTACATCATGAGTTTCTGTGAGCATGGACTAAATGAGAATCTACCAAAAACAAAAGAAAGAGTGAGCGGGTGGAGGGAAGAAAGAAGAGTGTGTGAGTACCGAATTAATTCCTCAGGTCACAGAGAACTCGGGAATATTCATGAGATGTATTAGGGCATTTATTATGCCATCATCAATTTATGCGCACAAGCCCAGTTTAACATTGTGTGGAGAAGTCTGTGGTTATAAAACTGTATCATTTCAGATTACAAGGATCCTAAGCAACCTACCACCAGCTCCATTGTATATAGCAGAAAAAGAACAGTGTGGTTTTGCTATGCAGTATACATGGGTCAAGTGATAGATGGCATTCCTTGACTCACCAGCACACAAAGATTTGTGTCCCCCATTTTTAACAAAACATAGGCTATTATATCCCTTATAGCCACTAGAGTCTATCTCAGGGAAGTGGATGCAACTCTATCACAATTTAGATATGAATAACCTATGTTGGATAGAAAGGCATACTGTCAGTTCTCTATAATCAAAATTAAATTGACTGAAGGATATGTTTACGAGACAGAGTTGAAACATGCTTTTAAGACAGCTGATCTAGAAAAGCAAAGAATGTATGAGTGCCTACTATGTGCTTCTTTACCACCTTTTAAAAAAGTGACAGCGTATTTGCTTAAGGATGTAAATGTCTTTCAGAAATTTTATTTCAACTCATTATCACCCTTATAGAAATAAGTCTTCACTTTAGTTCATACTTTTTATACTTTGAAATTTGTATTCATTATATATTTTAGTCTAACTTCCTTAATTTTAATTTCTCATATAATAAAACATTTTTTTATATTTTGCATGGTATTTCAAACAATTTCTGGTTTCACTCAACTTATAATTATCTTCCAGAATCAATACATGGTCAATTAACTAGATTTGGTTACTTTATTGAAGCAAAGAGAAGGAAAATGTTTTATTTTATAATTACCTAAATAATGTATGAGCTGTCTAAACAACTGTTCATTTGTGATTATGAAATTCAATAAACACAGGAACACTTTCCGATCTTTAATTTGGCTCCATTTACCATTGTACAGATTATTTTATTATTGAACTGAAATGCAACACTAAAACAAGAAATATTATGCTTTGTCAGTAGTAATTTTTATCTTGTTAGTTCATATTTCACAAATCGCTTTTTGATTTTCAAATTGTGAATCGGTTACAAACTTCAAAGTGTTCTGTTACAGTGTTTACTGCTTTTAATTGTCACTTAAAAATTATTCTACTGTATACTTTGAAGTTTTTAAACAACATGCTAAAATAGTCAAATGCAATAGCGTAAAACATAGGATTTGAATGAATTTTTTAAGATTATGCACAGTAAGAATGAAAATATTCTAACTCAGTACTAATGGGTGTGAGCTGACAGTGATCACAATGCCATGTAGCGTCTTCAGTGCAATTACAGGTGATTAACCCTGATTCAGCCTGACCACACAGGTAAATCTGTACAATACTGTCTTAGCACAGTGTTCCTCAAAGCCACGGGGGTAAAGTCACTACCCCAACCGATTATTTCTAAAAGGTGGGCTCTGTCCCAGTGATCCTGGAGGACAGAGCATAAAAAGCCTATTGATAGTATTGCAAAGTTTCTTCTTTTCAGGAACAGCCACTCCTTCCTTTGTTCCTCTTTCTTCCTTTAGGTATCAAATATTCATCTGAATCTGCCCCATGACTGTACTTCAGAAGTATACAACATGTTCATTTTGCACAAGTCCACAGCTGAGGAACATGTTCACAAGAAGAAATACAACTCGAGTCTCTATAGGCGATTAGGCATTAAGTTAGATGAGGATTTCCACTTAAATTTTTAAGTTCATTCTGGAGTAAGTTAGGGTATGAGGGAGCTATTAGAGAGGATCGATATGCATGAAGGATGAAATTAAATTTGGATAGACAGAGATAGAATGCAGTCATATGATTTCTTTTTCTTTATAAACACCTTATGTTGGAAACTCAGGAGACTGGGTTGTGAGAACTAAATAAAAAACTTCCAGGCCTACAAAATGGCTTCAAAGTCAGTCTAGGCAACTTTAGGAGGTTGTGTCTAAAGGAAAAAGTGAAGACAGAGCTGGGCACGTAGCTCAATAACAGAGTTTTATCTAGCATATGCAAAATTAAGGGATAATTCCCAGAGCCATAATGAATAAATATACAATATTCATTAATTAAGGCAAAGTTCTTCATTTTGAGTGAATCATTCTAAATTATTTCTAGGTAGCATTATGAAAGTAAGGTTATTGTCCTTTCCTTTTCAAATCCAGAATTTGAACAAAAGGAAACTTGATAAAAATTAAGCTGCACTTTAACGCTGCATTTGATTGAAAATCTTTTAAGTATAATCACTGTTCCAGACACACAGGAATGACAGGGTATATACTTGGTCTACTTGCACTTCCTGACTTTTACACATTGTTTAGAAGGGTGCTGGGTAATCACATCTGAAGATGTCAGTTAAATATTACCAAGTATGAGACACTGTACTTTTTTTCCCCACTTTTCACATTGCCAACATTTGTAAGTGATGTCTGCAACAGTCGGTATTCATATTAGCCATAAAAAATGTTGACAGAAGAGTCAAAGGCAAAATATACAAATCCTATAGAACAGCAATCAATCCAGATGACTGACTGCCTCTGGACAGTTTGTTTCAACTTTTGAAGGTTTATGGAAAACTCTTTTGAGTTCCATCTCATCATCAAGGTCTCACTGCCAACATAATATACAAGGCACTCGGATCTATCGGCATTTGACTTAATATTTTGAGATTGAAACGAGGATATATCTGCCAGCGCACAGGAAATACCAGTAAGTCTTATTCAGTTTAATTCAAGAGCTTCTATTAGCTGTCTCAAGGACAGCGAGACCTGCCAGTCATGTGAAACTTTGCGGAATCCACAGATGCTCGTGCCCTCACACTCACCCACAACACTGATGTGCCACACGCAGTGGGAGAGAAAAGATTACAAAAAGAAATCCAATCTTCCTGAAGGTTCTTCAATCAGATGCCATCTAGAAATTCAAAAGATGCTCAAATCCTGGATTTATGGATGCATTTAATAATATAAACCTATTGAGATTTTCTAGGATGAGGAGAGGTGAGTAAAACAGACCACCTTCTTAGCCAGCATCAAATATTAATAATTATGTAATAAATTTATAAAATGAACATAATAAATAAATTACACAGCAGTAGCCATCTAACCAGAAAAACTGTCCTATTAGGAGCTTGAATTTACTGGAAGGATAGCAACAACAGAGAGGAAAGCCATACAATAAAATGCACTGTATGCGTTACATATTTAGAACATATCATAGGACATGTTGATGAATTTTAAGTTTAAATATATAAATCAATGGAATTCTCAGTAAAAGTGTTAATCTGTTTAAATACCTGAAAGAGAATAAATAGTATTAGTAGGCTATGCTTCAAGTGTGTATATACACACATGTATAAACGCTTCCATGTATGAGACACAGGGAAATATGTCAGGCCTAACCATAACCAAAGCATGATACAACTGTATGCAATCAGATAAACACAGGATATCTGGCTGCTATGATACCTGTGAAACAGATGGAGCTGAGGTGAGAAAGAAAACGTAAACCCCACACTTTAGGCATCTTGCCATCTTCTGGATTTTATACCAAAAAAGATGAAGTCTGCACAGAGATTAACACTATTTCACTACCTTGGTTTGAGTCAGATTAAGTTGAAGCAACTACAGGAACAAAGAGACTCATTTGGAAACAAACCAATTTCGGGTGAGGATAACAGAAAAGACAAGATTAAACTCAAACTCGCTATTTACAACTGGATGTTTGAGGCATGTTAACCTGATATGATGGCTGAGTATACATTTCTATATGTAAGAGTTGTGGCAAATTTTACACAGCATACATTTTTAACAAGGGAGAAGACAAACAAATGAAATACAAAATCAAAACAAAACAAATGAATAAATAATATATAAATATATAAAAAAAATACACACCCACACACACACACAAACACACATATTACGAGCCACTTGGCAGACAATGCGCCTAACAAGAATCATAGATTAACAAAAACCTCAATCCCAGATGTCCTTTCAATGTGTTGACCAAGGCAGTTCAAATGACTTCCAGAACAATACAGATCATCAATGCTGCCTTTGGTGCCATTTCAGGGGTTGATGGGGATCCTCCATTGCTGAGGCCACCACACATTAAGGAAAAACAAACAAACAAACAACACTGAAAGGTAGCTAGGAGAGGCTGGTGGAATGAGAGGAAGTGAGAAGTGATGTAATTCTATTTTAACTAAAACAATTTTTAAAAAGTTGCCCCACTGTTTTTAAAAAAATGTAACCAACCATAAAAGATAAATAGGCTATGGAAGGGTTTTCTGGGGAGATAGCTTGGAGAAACTAGACAGAAGATACAGAGGGGAACTGATGTAACTCTATTCTAATTAAAATCATTTAAAAATTAAAATAAAAATTTTAAAAGTTATCCAACACCTGGCACTGGGATTTTATTTAATAATGTTTCAGTAGCAACATTATGAACATATATGCTGCATCTACCTTCAACTTATTTTTTAAATTAGACTACAAATAGTAGTTTTTTTAATTTTTATTTTATTAATTTTTACAATGTATTCACTTTGTATAGCAATTGTAGCCCCCCTCCCTCATTTCCTCCTGGATCTCTTCCTTCCCCTTTCCCCCTTCCCCTGGTCTTAAAAGTGGGAGTCCTCCTGACCCTAGCCTATCAAGTGTCATCAGGATTGCCTGGATTTCCTTTTGCTGTGGCCTGATAAGGCCACCCCTCCAGGGTGAAGTGATCAAAGAGCAGGAAAATGAGTTCACGTGAGAGACTTCCCCTGCTCCCCTTATTAAGTTATCCACATGGAGACTGGGCTGCCTATGGGTTATATCTCAGCAGGGGCTCTAGGTATTCTCCAAGCATGGTCCTTGGTTGATGCATCTGTCTCTTCAGGGCCCTAGGCCCACAATTTTTGGCTTTGTTGGTGTCTTTGTGGAGTTCCTGTCTGCTCTGAGCCTTTCTATTCTCTCCCCACCCCTTCTTCTTTCATAAGACTCCCTGCTCTCTGTCCAAAGTTTGGCTGGGAGTCTCTGCATCTGCTTCATTCCCCTGTTGGGTGAAATCTGCAGAGGACATCTATGGTAGGTTCCCTTCCTTTTACCTCTCTTCCATTGCTTCAGGTGTCAATCCTGTTTTCCCTTCTGAATGAAATTTAAACATCCTCCCTAGGGTCCTCTTTGTTGTTTAGCTTCTGTAGGTCCATAAATTTTAATATGTTTATTATATATTATGTGGCTAACATCCACTTATAAGTGAGTATATACAATGCGTGTGTACCAAATAATCCAACTAAAAAGTTGGGTACAGAACAAAACAGAGAATTCTCAACAGAGGAATATCATATGGTAGAAAAACACTAAAAGAAGTGTTCAATGTCCTTAGTGATCAGAAAAATGTAAATTAAAACAATCTGAGATTCCATCTCACACCCATCCAAATGATAAGATCAAAAACTCAAATGACAACACATGCTGGAGAGGATATGGAGAAAGGGGAACCCTCCTCCATTGCTGGTGGGAATGTAAACATGCACAACTACTCTGGAAATCAATTGTGCACGTTTCCTGAAAACTGAGAATAGTGTTATCTCAAGACCCAACTATACCACCTGGGCATATATCTGAAAAATGCTCAACCATACAACAAGAACATTTGCTCAATTATTTTCATAGCAGGATTATTTATAAATAGCCAGAATCTGAAACAACCTAGATGTCCCTCAACTGAAGCATGGATACAGGATATTGTGGTACATTTATATAATGGAATACTATTCAGTTATTAAAAACAATGAAATTAAGAAATCTGTAGGCAAATGGCTGGAACTAAAATGGCTTAGCATAGGAAATGAGCAGGGAAGCACGAGGGGAAAGAGTAAGGGCAAGACCATATAATACAGAAGGTGAGCAAGAAGAAAAGTATACTATCTGCATGTATGACAATGTCACAGCAACAGATAAAATTTTTAAATTAATATGATTGAATCATTAGAATTTTAAAATAATATATTTAATTATGTGTGGATCAGGAGAATTTTCAAGGAAGGGGCAAGGAGGATTCTGAGGAAAACTTTGCTGGTCTTTTAGTTTATTTCAGATACTCATTTGATACATCATGGACTGCAGAATCACTAATGTGTTAAGACAAAGATAACTTCCGAAGGCAAGAACGTGTTTCAAAGAAATCATCCTGTTTATGGATTGCCATTTGGCCCTGTTCATTTTAACAGTGATAACCTTGACCTAACACATACATAAAAATATTTTCAACTCAGAATGTATTGAATTCTTTCCTTGTTCCCCAATAATTATTGAAGTTTAAGAACCAAGGAAACATTAAGTAGTGCTAGTTTGGCCATCATTCAATGGTCATGAAATAAAAAAGCATTGTTTCATGTATTTTGACTGCAAACAAACTAAAATGGAAGAAATTGAATTGTGTGTGTGTCGGGGGTGGGGGGGAACCCAAGACTCTAATACCAGGTTTACATTTGACTGAACTATTTTCAAAGGAAAATTTTAGACTCAGTCCATTTTACAAAGCTTGCAAAAACATAGATAGATAGATAGATAGATAGATAGATAGATAGATAGATAGATAGATAGATAGATAGATGTGATAGTTACCCAGTGCAACCCTCCATTTTTTAAACGAAATTCTGAGAAAATCTTTACATGACTGTCATATAACAGTAGTGCTGACATGGCCTGTGATGAATAAAAATGTTAAGTAGTTTCAAATAGTGCTGTATGTTTAACATGAAGTGTTCAGAAAGGGGAGAGAAGTAACACTTGAGCCTAAAATTGGTATTCCCTCTTTTTTTATAACTTCCTGGTTTCGAGAGAGATAAGGAAACAGGAGACACAGTCATTGTTCATTCTGTAGCCAGTTCCAAGACAGCAGCCCTGCAGAGCCAGGTAGGCCCTCTGACCGACACATTCCTTGCAGGGATCCCGGTTTTATTTAACAGTCTTGAGCAGCTAGAGAGCACACAGCTAAAGACCACTTGAGCATGAAAGTGTCTGATGACTGCAAATAAAATATGGCAGGCGACAAGGCACAGCGGTAATAACAATATACAATAGGAGAAAGGTGCAGAGACAGGCTGGAACCTGTGAACTGGAACAAATGCCAAAGGATCCCTGCCACTGGTGTGGACTTCCTAGCCAGAAACCATGTAAATCATTAGAGAAGTCTGTTTGCAGTCACCTCGGCCTATGTGACTGGAAAATGACACAAAGTCAGGTATTGAGACGAAAATGAAGAAAACTCCAAACAGAGAGATTGTCAGCTTTCACAACAGTTTTCAACAGCATTTCAGTATCATGTCAGTAAAAATATTTATGAATTGAAATCATCCTCTGGTCAGAGAATCTCTTAGCTTGCAGAAGAACGAGCCCAGAATCAAAGCTAGTAGAAAGCAACGCTGAATTCTAAATGTAACTGCAGGCTGAGCTGTGATTTTAAATAACTGCATGTGTTTAAGTGATCAGTGGCTCGCTCTCTCTTGACATGTTTTTCCCCCTACAGGTGCCTGTCAAGTGTAGTCTGTGAAAAAACTAAAAAACTGCATCACTTGAAGGTGTTTTTGCATCTTCTGAACTGCATCTCATCATGTAGTGAGAAATGAAAGATTTTCTCTTTTTTTAATGTAAGAAATGCATTTCTATGCCATTCCTACACTGTCAAAACATCACACAGCTGAAGGAAAGGAGAGACCAACCCAGAAACGCACACATGCATTTATTTATTTAAGTTTCAATAGGTGTTCTGCAGTTTTTGCTATCGGGACAGTGTCGTGTGGTTGGGAAGGAGCAAGATTCAAGTCATAACATGCTCATCTTGGCTTTGTTAAGTTTATTAGAACAAGACACGGTACTTTTGTAATTTAAAGTTGTTGTTTTTTTTCTCATTTAGAATGGCAGTCTAAATGAGAATGTAGATTTCAGTCTATTTTATACTTGGATTTCCCCTTCTGACTTAAAACTGGTATTTAATTTGTTATAAAATTACTGGGTTTTGCTAAAAATCCTACAATCAGTTTGTGAGTGAAGGATATACACTATGGACGAAAAAAATGATTTTTTGAGATAAATTATAGGAGTAGTTAAGATACCGCACAGCTGGACACAGTGATTGCCAGGGTAGAGACACAAGGTTTCCATGCAGGGTACGGGTTTGCCCTGTGCTTGCCCTGTGAGTCACAGTCAGCACAAGTGAAGTCTAAGTCAGTAACATTTTTATTTAATTTTTTTAGTCTTAAAATATATATTTCTTCAATAAAGCAGAGTTATTAAAATAAGAAATTTAGTACATTATTTTCAAGGTAACATATATACACTAGGAGTCCAGTCCCAACACAACTCCTGCACTTAAAGTTCAGGGATTATTTTGGAAGAGAGGACAGAAAGATTATAAGTGCCAGAGAACAGGGTGCTTGCTGGGACATTGTGTCTCAAAAATGTCAGATGTTACATTCCTGAAGTCTAATCAACATGATGGCTAACCGTGAATGACAAGGACAGCACCAGTAGACATGTTAATGTGGAAAGAAGAAAGCTCACACAGCTTCAGTTCTTTGCTAAAACAAAACAACAACAACAAAAAAAAAGACATCAAACAAACAAACAAAAGCACAATCAGATAAGGAATACTGACAGCAGAAGAAATAGTCTTCCCTAGGGAAGAGCACACCAATATTAGATATTAGAGCACATTAGATATTAGAGCACATCTAATACCAAATGACCAGCCTTCAAAACATGTAAGTAATTTGTACATATAGATGTAACACCAATTAAAGAGGCCACAAATTTGAAAGAGAGTAAAGTATGTAGGCTACACTGGAGACTTTAGTCAGAGGAAAGGGACAAGGGAATAGACGTAATTATAGTATAATTTCAAAAAATTATCCCTCTTTAGCCTCTTTTAAAGTACCTTCTTCTGTAGAAAAAAACAACAATTTTTCCATTTCAATTCTAATATTCCTCTTTTAGGATGCAGTATAGGAGTAATTTTTCTTTTCAAATGCTACTTTTGATGAGCACAACTGAAATCTCAAAGGTATTAGGAACCTATTAAAGGTCCTTTGAGTGGTCTACAATCAGAAGTGGGACCTGTATTCAGAGAAAACACCCTTTCTGTTAACACCTTCTTTAAGCCCATATGCCTCAATAATCTCAAAGAGCTAAAAACATCACCTCAAAGAAACATGCTACATCGATGAAATGCACAGAGAGACAATCTATTCTTAAAGAAGTTGAGTAGCTTTGTATACGAAGACATGGAGATTAGAATCTTCAATCTGGAAACTCTGACATCTATTAAATCAAGAAGAAGGTGGAATGTGTGAAAGCCAAGCTACACACAAACTCAATTATCCAGCGTCTAAGGGTGCCCTTTGAAGTTTAAGAGAGATAAATTTAGGACAAATAATGGGAAGTGTCACACCATGTTATATATTAGA
The DNA here is from genome assembly GCF_907164565.1 of Psammomys obesus. Taxonomy (NCBI): domain Eukaryota; kingdom Metazoa; phylum Chordata; class Mammalia; order Rodentia; family Muridae; genus Psammomys; species Psammomys obesus. The sequence goes on along the minus strand of NW_026594428.1, from coordinate 4,333,068 downwards.
TAGAGTGTTCGTGGAAGTAGTGGGCTAAAAATATAATAGGTTCATAAAAGGTGTAGATAAAAAAAACATACAATAAATCAATTCTAGACTATTAAGAGGAATTGGTCCAGTATATCTTTAATACTGCTTTTATCTTTGTCAAACAAAGTATACAGCAGTTCTTGCTCTTTAGTTATAATCTGATATCAAACTTGAACATTATTGCACACATACCAAACAACTAAAAGAACAAGTTTCTGAAACAGGCAAAATATCAGTAGTAGCTGTGGTGAGGTACTCAACAACTAGCTGTTGAACGATTTGATTTCCTATAATCAAGATCCAAATGACCCTTATTTCTGTATGATTAATTATACATGATACTCACTAAAGGTTTGGTTTCAGTATACCAATTTACTCTGTGCATGTACGTGTAAGATGTCTGACAGGGATATATATGAAAATACCCAAATTCACAAATATAAAAATTAGTCAAAGTCTATTTTCTTTATATGTCTCTGGTGCACAGAGAACTCTGTTTTGAAGCATTTTATATTCCATCTATTGGTAATCTAAAAACCTTACTTTAGCCATGAGATTTATCACATTTTAAAAGGTTCTTTGCAGCAGAATAAAATATTTTATTGCATTATTTTTTATTAACCTCTGTTAGAGATAATTTTAGATTTATCTGGGAATTTTCTGTTAAAGTATTGCTTTTCTTATGGTGGTTTGTCATGGCAACATTGATATTGGCAATTTTTTTAAAAAGTCTAAAAGATGCAGACAATTTTCAAGTGAAATGACATGTTTACCCCTTGAAACATAGAAAGACAATACATAAAAGTTAAAGTTGGTAAGTAAATTACCAAACCAAATAGACATTCAAGTTTTTTGAAGAGAAATCTTCTTGTTAAAAATAAAATAAAATAAAATGAAATAATAAAATAAAATAAAATAAAATAAAATAAAATAAAATAAAATAAAATAAAATAAAATAAAATAAAAACCAAAATGAAGTGGTTGACTACTCAGTATGGATGTTAACAACAAAAAAATTCTTTAATGATCAAGAAGGTTGGAAATATTAAAATTTTGCTCTGCTTCTTTTGTTTGTTTGTTTGAAAGCATGTTCATGTGACTCACATAGTTCAGCGTAATGTCAGCTGATTCTTAATTGGGAAAAAATAATTCTAAAATGTCCACCTGTTTTCTTAGTTGGAAACACACCAGAGATATTAAAAGCACAATGATCCAATATGGAATGACATGAAACAAAATGTTGACAGGATAGTCATGACTCTGAAATATATGATTATATTAAGTGTATTAATATTATCACAAGAAAGCTAGTGGTTTTCAAATTTTTTTACCTCAATCAAGTTTGCAAAGCACTGGTTTATATTGCTGTTTTAATGTGGTTTTGTAAAAACAAACCATTTTAAAAGTACAGTCATACATAGAACCACTGTTACTAATTTTTCTCTGTCATAATTAGAATGATTTCTAAAACTAAGTGAGTGATTGCACATGCATCTCTACACGCGTGGACCTTCATAGAAAGACACGGGGTGGGTCATTTTTCCTTACAAAGGTTAACACAGAACTTGGGATCTCTGTTCCCTTTTTCTGTGTCTATTGGTTTTCATTATGACTGAAAAACATTTTAAACTTCATTTTATATGGGATTAATCAATATTCACACATACACACAAAATCCTCAAAAAGAAAAGTGTACAGATGGGAAGTAGTTCTCAATCTGTAGACACATGGATTTCATGACCCTTCTACCTCAAGTTATCACTGTGACTATTTTTTCTCTATAAAAGTAAAAGACATTTTTAACCATACCAGGATATGCATACAGGCTCAACTGAGAGCACTGCAAACAACGAGGTCATAAGGCCAGGAAGATGAAACAAACACATTTTGAGTTGGTGGTTTTCTAATACTCTTTTCGTGTAGTTTGTTTTATTTCTTTATTGCTCATAGATTTTGACAACCCTAGTGCTATCTCTTGGCAAAATAAAACTGTTTAAAATTGTGCCATTTCTTGCAGTTTTAAGTGTATCCATGCAACTTAATTATGTATCACTGAAAAAGAGGTGATCCACATCAGGTTCTGGTTAATGAAGAACTTATAAAAAGGAAAAACAATCTGAGAAATGATTGATCTCATATTTTCTCCTTTTTTAATACAAACTTTTAGATATTTAAGAGAGACTATGGCTGAAGAAGCAAGAATGTATTAGCAGATTCATCCCAGCTCTCTCAGACAACAGCTCTCGATTTGCAAACGTTGAAATGCATCTGATTCTCTGTTCCCTAACATCACTGGCTTCCTGGAACATAACCATGAAAGGAAACACCACACTCAGATCACTGTGCATAGGGTCTAACAAGGAGGAAAGTGTCCAATAATTGATAGCTATGATTATTATACTACTATTATCTAATGACTTGTTTTAAAAGTTTTCTGTAAAAAATACAAATATGCATATACCAACTACATAAACGAAAGCTTGATGTTATCAATTATAACTGGCGTGCAAAATATAGGACTATTCCATATTATATATGTGGGTAGATGTTCATACATATAAGTTTATATGTATTTATGTGTGCTTGTCTCAATCAATTATAAAGATAAACTTGAAAAGTTGATATTTATTTATACTAATCCTTTAGGCTTGGGAGATGCAAGGCATTAAGAATGTAAGAGATGGAAATGGGAAGGACTGTGAAATACTGTCTTCAAATCATGAGATAGTCATGCAGCCATGAACTCAGAGCAGCTGTGCATACTTCCACTAGGTCCACTGAAGCCAGGCAATCCTAACAGTAAGCTAGAGAGGGAGAAGAGAATCCCTATTCCATACTGCTCGTCGGTTCCCAACTGACAGATCCAGAAAGAGGGGTATCAAGATATTCTATTGTATACTGCCTACCAGTCTCACAAGCCTAGCTCTAAACCCCAGGGTATTCTTGTGCTGCCATTGATTCATCCGGCTTCCTCAATCCTTCCTCCCACTCTTCCACAAAATACCCTGAGCTTGACCTATTGTTTAGCTGTGGGTCTCTTCATCTGTTTCCATCCACAGCTGGATGAAGCCTCTCAGAAGACAGTTTTGCTAGGTTCCTGTCTGTAAGCATAGCAGAGTATCATTAGTAGTGTCAGGGGTTGGACACTACAAGAAGAAAGGCAGAGTAAACTAATGTAGGCCTATGTGGTCTCACAGACACTGAACCACCAACCAAAGAGAATGCATGGGCTGGACCTAGACCCCTACACATATGTGGCAGATGTGCTGCTTGCTCATCATGTGGGTCTCCTGACAATGGAAATAGGGTATGTCTCTGACTCTGTTGCCTGCCTCTGGATCCCTTTCCTCTAGTTGGACTGCATTGTCTGACCTCAGTGGGTAAGGATGTACTTAGTCCTACTGTGCCTTGAAGTTCCAGGGTGGGTTGGTACCCCTTGGGAGCCTCCACTTCTCTGAGAAGAAGGAAAAGGGAAATAGGGGAGAGGGCATGAGAGTGGGACTGGGAAGAGGGGAGGGAGGGAGCTGGGATTAGACTGTAAAGCGATTAAATAAGTGGGAAAAGTGAAGCCAGGATCTGGCCCAAATTAAATTTCATGGGACACAAAAAACATGATTTATAGTGAAGGTAACTGATTAGAGTTGGGGTAAATGGAGGACAGAAGCATCAAAATGTGAAAGGTACATACATGGAATTATAAAAGAACAGAAGTTACTAATAAAAAATTGATGTTGTATATGAGGCAAGTTTTGACTACCATTGTAGCATAGTGGAAATAGAAAAGGAAAGAGAAAATTTATGCCTAACTGACCAAGCATTTATTCACTTCTCCCCATGAAAAGAAATAGAACATCTGAGTCCATTGACTGAGTGTTGAACTTTTTTCACAAATGTAGTTTTCTCAATGTAAATCCACAGGGTTTCTCTTGAAAATGGCCATCTCTCTCTCCTTTCTTTTTTTGCTGGCACAATACAAATCTTGAATACCTATATCTTGGCAACTTTTTATCCATCCTTTACCCAAGCCAATGAGAAATTTCATGTCTTCCATTACGTTTTTTGTTTGTTTGTTTGTTTGTTTAATTTATAATGATTCCAGTTCATACTGTGTAACAAGTCCTTAGAAATGGCTTTTGCTAAAATGTACTGGTTCCTAGCTTGGATCTATAAGATAAGAAAAACAGCAATAAAAGCCTGGCATGCCTGATTTCTTTTTCCAGCTCATTTTTTTCAGAATCCTGCTCAAGTCTAAACATTGGCATGGACTGTAGGTCTAAAAGCATAGACTTTAACAGTCACCTGGGATTTCAGGATCAGCAGACTCTCCAACAGATGCTTCAGTGATGAGATCAAGCCTAAGATGGAGCCATCATCTCTCAGAAACCAGCTTGCCTCTTCAAGCAAAAGGGACTTCTTCAAACACGTTTACTGAACCAAGATTGATACAATAAGCAACCATACGAAATTTTAAACACTGAGACTTCTTTTCTATGTATCTTGCCACCAGCCTCAGTTCTTGCCCTATTCAAACCTCAAGTCTGTGTTAACATCTGGAAGATGCGCAATGATATTTAATGCGATTTGTCTTTCCAAAAATAACTACTGTTTGAAGTCCCTTTCTGATGTTTCAGCATTTCCTCACTTCATTTACTTAGGAACATGAGGGCATACCTGACCTATTTACACTTCCGGCATCATACCTCTGGTCTAAACTAACTTACAGCTGGCTCATTCTAGTTGCTCTAGTCATACCCCAGAAAGACTTTCTCAGAGACATCCCTCTTAATTTTTACTGTCTGTTCAGTGTGTAACACAGAGTTCTATACAAACTATTTGCTTAGAACAACAGTGCGAGGACATAAAGAGTCAATACAACTGAACCCAAATTATCACAACTATGAGTAATGTCCTTACCAGTGAATCCAGTTTAAAGAATAAATAGTTGCCATTTTTAGATGTGTTTTGCAGACACCATTTCAAATTATATTAGAATCTGAGAGCTTACAGATAAAAAAATCAGTGTTCTCTCATTATTCCTGTTAATCTGAAGTTCATAACCAAATCATCCAGCAAAAATTTTTAAATTATAACTCCAAAAGTTATAATTTATAAATGTAGGATGAGGTCAGTTGAACAAATAAGACTTTTTTTAAAAGCCAAGTCAGGAGGTTGAGAAAATGTACTTCAAACTTTCTCTAATTAAAAATAGTTTTAGGGCTATTGATTTCTTTTTTGAGTTAATTTTGAATCAAGCCACTTTGATGAAGGTGTTAATCAGCTCTAGGAGTTCCCTGGTAGAATTTGTGGGGTCACTCAGGTATATTATCATATCATCTGCAAATAGTGATACTTTGACTTCTTCCTTTCGAATCTGTATCCCTTTGATCTCCTTCAATTGTCTTATTGCTCTAGCAATAAGACAATATTCTTCAATATTCAAGAACAATATTGAAGAGATATGGAGAGAGTGGGCAGCCTTGCCTTGTCCCGGATTTCAGTGGGATTGCTTTAAGTTTCTCTCCATTGAGTTTGATATTGGCTATAGGCTTGCTGTAGATTGCCTTTACTATGTACAGGTATGTGCCTTGTATCCCTGATCTCTCCAAGACTTTAAACATGAATGGATGTTGGATTTTGTCAAATGCCTTTTCAGCATCGAAGGAGATGATCATGTTCAACGTCCTTAGTCATAAGGGAAATGCAAATCAAAACAGCCCTAATATTTCACCTTACACCCATCAGAATGTCTAAGATCAAAAACTCAAGTGACAATACATGCTGGAGAGGTTGTGGAGAAAGAGGAACCCTCCTCCACTGCTGGTGGGAATGTAAACTTGTACAACCCCTCTGGAAAGCAATCTGGTGCTCACTCAGACAACTAGGAATAGCGCTTCCTAGCTATAGGAATAGTGCTTCCTAATGATCCAGGTATACCACTCCTAGGCATATACACAAAAGAGGCTCAAGTACACAATAATGACATTTGCTCAACCATGTTTGTAGCAGCTTTATTTGTAATAGCCAGAAGTTGGAAACAGCCCAGGTGCCCCTCAGTGGAGGTATGGATACAGAAATTGTGGTATATCTATACAATGGAATATTACTCAGCAATAAAAAACAAGGAAATCATGAAATTTGCAGGTAAATGGTGGAATCTGAGATCATCCTGAGTGAGCTATCTCAGAAGCAGAGAGATGCACACAGTATATACTCACTCATATAGACCTATAATATAGAATAAACCTACTAAAATCTGTACACCAAAAGAAACTAATCAAGAGGGAGGACTCTTGCTAAAATGCTCAATTCCTATTCAGAAAAGCAAAGAGGATGGACATCAGAAGGAGAAAAGAACGAACAAGTCAGGAGCCTGACCCAGAGGGCCTCTGAAAGGCTCTGCCCTGCAGACTATCAATGCAGATTCTAAAACTTATGGACAACATTTGGGCAGAGTGCAGGGAATCTTATGAAAGAAGTGGGAAACAGTAAGATCTGGAGAAGACAGGAACTCCACAAGGAGAGCAACAGAACCAAAAAATCTGTGCACAGGGGTCTTTCCAACCAAGGACTATGCCTGGAGATAACCTAAGACCCCTGCATAGATGTAGCCCATGGCAGTTCAGTATCCAAGTGGGTTCCATTGTAACAGGAACAGGAACTGCCTCTGACATGAACTGATTGGCCTGCTCTTTAATTACCTTCTCCTGAGGGAGAAGCAACATTACCGGGCCACAGAAGAAAACAATGCAGCCATTCTTGATGAGACCTAATTGACTAGAATCAGAAGGAAGGAAAAGGAGACCTCCCCTATCAGTGGACTTGGGGAGAGGCATGCATGCAGAGGGTGGAGGAAGGGAGGGATTGGGACGGGAGGAGGGAGGAAACCACAGGAGGGATACAAAATGAATAAAGTGTAATTAATAAAGAATTAAAAAAATGGTTTTAGGTTAAAACAGACAGGGGAAGTTGTCCAGTGGTACAGAAAAAAAAAAGTTTTTAGGTCTTCCCTGGCTTTTTAAAACTTTCAATGTAAATTAACTGTGAAATGCAAACAATAATACACATTTTCCCACATGATACATGCATCTCCTTATTACACCTGTGCTAACATAGAGTGAGCTAGATGTTACAGTTATAGATAAAAGTAAAATTCATGTGCTGATATCAAAGATAATGTTAAGGAAATAACATGTGAAGCCTACTAGATTTATACCTAAATCTTAGGAAGAAGGACCTTGGGGTAAAGTGACCAAAATAATAACAAAGAAATTAAAATATTTAAAATGATAAAGACAGTAAGGCCAGTTCTCCAATAGAAACTAACATTGCTACCTATATTCTGAGCCAAGCTAACTGCAAGATGCATAAGAAACCTACAATGACTTGGAAGGAAGAATGTGAATTTGTAATTTCCCAAGCAAGCAGTAGTAACACTCGTGATTTGCAGTAGACATACAGAATCACAAAACCCCCTCCCAGGGGCATGTAGTAGAGCACCAGACAACCCCTGCAGCATGCTTTGGGCGTGGCTATATCATTATCCCATGTGGGAGGTGATAACAGTGACATCTACCCAAAATGATGAACACCTCTGCCAAGATTTCTAAGCCCCAGCTTATTGGCAATGGCCAAGGTCTGGTGGACATGCCCCTACAGTAGGAACAGTTAACTGATCTGAGAAGTCATGTGAGATGCAGTGGGGCCACTGACAGAAACATTCACATAGCCCTGAGGCCTTATCTTGCCCGTCCCTGAAGAATGAGGCTTCCCTGAGTCTCTTATCCTGGCTCAAGTCATGAATTTTATCTATGGTGGGAACCTAAAATCTAAGAAAACACCACTCCTGTTAACAGAGATGAGATTAAAATGATATGGTAACTAATTATATCTGAGAGAGAAGGAAGTTGAGTCTTCACATTTGTAGCTACAGGTATCTGAAAATAGCAGGTAACCAAGAGTGCTCTCATAGACAGCTAAGTGGGTAAATTCCCTTTTCCACAAGGGTAGTTATCATTAACAAACACACTTACACTATATTTTAAAGGGAAAAGTTCATAGTAGAAATTTTTATTTAGTATTTTGAGTTTTTGTTGTTGTTTTCCTCCTCAAAGAGGTGTTGACTGTCATATATTTGTGTCTATATTTGTGATTATCAATTTTCTATTTGCTTTAAAAAATCTACAGTATATGACCTTAATCAGTAACATCAGGTGGGACTATGACATCATCAAATATTTGCACATGTATATGAACATTTCTAAATTCAAAATAAACTATTTTGTTCAAGCAAATATATACTCATTTGAAATAATGCCATGTTTGAACCATTGCACAGGAAAAAACTAGGAGACGTTTGACAATAAAAGCTAATCAATAGTAATATCTTTAGAAAAGAACAGTTTTGATGGAAAGTGTGTGGTTTAATGGGAATGAAGTAATCAGTGTTTTCAGTCTGTCATTTGGCCTGAATATGAGAAATCGTATGTTCTGACACTTGTTTATATCACAAGGCTGTCTGAATAGTTCAATCAGAGAGAGAAAATAACTAACAGCAATGAAAAATGCATGGCTTTAACACGTTCCAGGAAAATGATGTTCATAAGCTGTCTTGAGACTTTTAAATGGATGATTTGGTTCCTATTGAGCTCTGCTCTGTTAATGAAGACAAACGACCCCCGCACTCCAAAGAGAGATAGTTCCCAGTGGTTCCATTGCACCTTGTGAGTTTGACTAAGTTATTCATTGTTCAGTCTTGAAATGAAAGTTTTATGATTGTGAAGATAATTAGTAATTAGGACATCAGGTGAATACATAGAGACTGATAAAATTCTAGGTGTAGCTCCAACCATGAATACATGGAGAGAGACATAGGGATGATTTGATATTCATGTACTCGTATGGGATGTGGACAAAAAAATGGATTTTGAGGAGGTTTAATATTTGTATTCAGATAATAAATGAAATAAGAAAAGCCTCATAGAAACAATCAGTCTTGCAGATTTAAGGTGTTAGTCGACATATATGCAGTTCTTAGGATGTAGCTGTACTCTTTTTAAAAACCACATTCTCACAAAAATCAAGAGAGAACTTCCAAGAATGATATCCAATAAATAATAAGTAAAAAAGTTAATAGTTAGTGAATATGTACATTACTCCAAGTAAATAAAAATTAGTATAGGGTTTGTTGAAAAATGGACCATACAGATTTTCCCCCTGAAACGATAATGATCTCAGTTAAAACTGTATTCACTATTTTCTCCACTCTTAATCATTTCTCTGGTCTGATATCTTACAAACTGGATGAATATTTGCACTGATTTTTTTTTTTTTTTTAAGTACTGATCGGGTATTTTCAGCATAGTTAGTTGTAGGTACAAGATTAAATTACCTTTTAATTTAAAAACTCTGCTGCAACAAAAAATGTTATAATCATGGATGATCCATACCTACTCCCTATTTATAACACTTAATGCAAATCCAAACTTATTTCAAAACTGTGAAGAACAGTGTTAATCTGGAAAAAAATCTTAAACCAAGGGTCTTTCTCTAATTAGCACACAATGGCCACTAGGTGGCCCCAAACACCAATGTGTATCACTCAGGATATGAATGGAAATTTGCCAAAAGTGTTAGCCGCAATTTACCTTATAAATGGGTCAAGCTTTCAAACCTGAACTCAATGCTATGATCATTTTCATATCTAATTTATGTGTTTTTAAAACCTAACATATTAAAAAAGCACATCAAATAACTTGCACACCTTTACAAGGTTAGAGGATTTTGCAAGAATTCTTTCTATTGTCTCCGTAACTAACAATTTAATTATATTTGTTTTTCTCAAAGTTCTATAATTTATCCACTAATATTTCCCAATTTTTTTATCATTTTCTTTTCAAGTAAATGACAGGAAATATATATGCAAGCTAATGAACTTTATTGCTGGTATGATTAAAGAATTCTGTAACTAATGAGAGAGCATGTCTAATTCTCTAGCCTTGAGAGGCCTATTAATCAAGCATACTTAGGTGGTCAAGTACACTAGCATTGAAATGTACGTGGTATTTTGGATTAGCCTTCTAAATCAATCCGCTGTGAAGCTGAATCAGTTAGCCAAACATGAAAGTGAAGTTGTGGGGAGGAAAGGCTACTGAATAGGCACAGAAGTAAGGATGGTAAAATAGACCGGCCTTGATAGAATGAGCAACACTGGATTAGCTGCTCTGCGTAAATATAGAACTAGGAAAAAAACTGAAAAACAACTTTACTGTGTTCACTGAATTACATCTGTCACATATGTTGGTAGTGTTTTGATGTTGCTTTTCCTTATTTTTACAAACTGGCAAAGGGAAGAGTGTCCTTTAATTCTGTGGCTTTGTTGTTTGTTTGTTTGTTTTTTGAAGCTGTGGTTTGCTTTTTGATTCTAGAATGAGGATCTTTTATGGTGGCCTCACGAAGTCAGAACCTTATTGTGGTTGTCCGGGTTAGAAATGAATTTTTAATCTTGGGTCAGTCATTCCGGGGTTAAAAAACTGAGGCACAACACTCAATCCAAGTGTGAGTTTTTTTATAAAAGAAACATATATTTTTAAATTCTTAAGATTTAAGTAAAATTGAAAGACAAAATCTGATATTTTGGTTTTGAAAATCAAATTGCAAAAGTAAAGACATTGCTGCATTAAATTTATATTTCAAAAAACAAGGAGCAAATGCCTAGAAACAATGTGGTTTTTTTTTTGTTGTTGTTGTTGTTTTATGTCCTGATCTCTGCATCACCTTAAATGCAAAGAGTGAACAGAATGGGTTATACAAATAAAACCTGTTAAAATTTTCACATTTTTCAGCGGGTTCTATTTCTTCCTTAGATAATTTCATAAAGCTTATCTGGGAAATCAGTAGCCGACTGACCTTTCAGCTTGTAATTCTGGCTGCAAAATTATTCTTGAGATTTATAGGTATCAAAACTTTAATGGAATTTATTCCTCTAATGCACTGCCTCTGTTCATCACTCTTTCTAATTCTCATTACTCTGACCTCAAAAAGGAGAATCTGTGAAAGGAATCATTATTATGGAACAAAAATGGCTCATGTTTCACCTGAGTGAGTTTATGTGGCTTAGGGAACTCACAACTGTTCATGGCCTTCGTTCTAATGCTTTCCCCTCCCCTATGTCTGTTTCAAGCTCTTCACGTCCTTTTCAAAATTCATATCCATTAATCTCCTGGTTCGTGCATAGGACATTGGAGAATGCAATGTAAGTTTCCGTGTTTCATTCAACTATTTTATGTACTGACATTTTCTCAATCATTGGGGAATGGATATATTTATAATTCCTAAGTATAGAGCTCTTTCTGGTTACAATAATAAATTGAATGAAACATTTCTAATTAAAATAGGTAAACAGACTATGTCCTTGGAAATTTTGTGTTTCCAGCTCCCATTGTACAGAAAAAAGTTATAATGGAGACTGAAATTATTGATAAAATGCCAGTACTAGAATGAAAACAGCAAGATCATCTCAATTCAAGTACAAAAGTATTATTGTGTGACATTTACTTTTATAATTTAAATTTATAAATTTCTAATTTCATAAAATTATAAATTTAATAAATTTATTGATACATTTTAAATTTAAAAACTAAAATACATGAAGAAGAACTTCTAAGAAAAAAGTAAAATATACTTAATGCTAATGAAACATAGGTTACATGAACTTACATCAAGTAATTGTACCAATAACAATAATATTCAACAATAATGATTAGAGTCAATGCTAGAACATGGATTTTGTGTTAGCTAATGTTTGGTACATTTTTAGGCTTATGGTAATTGCTTCTATTAATCATGAAAATTGTCATATTACAAAAGTAAACCTATTAACCCCATTTACCAGATGAAAAAGCTTCCAATGATATTAAATATTAAATATACAATAAGTGGTACAGCTACAATTTTAATTCAGACAGACTGGTGCCCTGCTCTATGCTTTTATCCATTGAAGGTCAATGGGGGAGTACTTAGGTTAAGGTCATTACACTTTCTAACAAAGAGAATCTCAATGCTTCTGATTTGCAGCTTCCTCTCTGTCTACAGGCTTTATAAGGCAGACCTTTTAAATAGTGACTAGGTGTGCAGCTTTTCAGCATTTGTGGGTATGCGAACTCTGGTTTACAATTTTTAGTGATGGCACTTTGGAGGATAGTTTGCCCTCATGTACATTCATCTTCTGTACACTTCTCTGGTATGGGCCATTAGTCTCAGCATTGTACCTTCATTTTATTCCACAGAGTGTCCTGCATCTGCAAGGTGAAAATTAGCTGCTGCCAATCGAATTGCAGCATAGATACTCTAACAAGGGGCTGCTGCAGAAGCCCAAATTCATGTCCACTCTTGAGATTCCAAGAAACTGAGACTAACAAAAATGTAATTTGAACCAAACTGAAAATTCAAGCTGATATTTTCTTAAAACGTGCAATGCAGCTTTCAGTACAATGAAATGGTTTAATAGAGGTAAAGTTACAGCCACACTGTATGTTGTTTATAAGAACCTATTATTTATCAGTTAGCAAATGCCGAATAAGACAGTAACTCATACCATACCCCTCGTTAGTTAGCATATGTCAGCGTAGCATGTTAAGTCAAACATAACCCACACCGTTTTCTCTTTCTCTTAAAAAGTACTTAAAATGATTAAGTATTATGTAGTACTACTTACTTATAATTAAAAATCAAAACATATGTCTTACAGGGCACAATGGCTAAAAGAGAAAAGTTTCTTGGGTGTTGTAGGGATTTCTTTATTTTTTTTCTGATTATACACCAAAAAAATTGAGGTAAAAAAGGTTAAAATTGTGTGTTTAGATTTAGACCTTTACAGAAATGCCACAGTCATCAGAAAAGAGTAAAATTGAAAGAAAAAATAATGTTCAGGGTGTGTGCCTATAAAGCCAACATGCAGGAGGGACAAGGGAGATAAAAGAATCTACACAATTCAAAGCCAAAATTATCTACGTAGTGAAATTCTAGGAAGTCAACAGCAGCGTGTTGAGAGCTGGCCCACATCCAACCTTCACCAGCAACAACAACAAAGAAGATGAAGATGCTGAGAAAAGGAAGAAGAAGAAGAGAAAAGAGAGAGAGGTCAGGAAGGAAAAAAGGAAGAAACATAGGAAGGAAAGAAGGAAGGAAGGAAGGTAGGAAGGAAGGAAGGAAGAAGGGAGGCAGGGAGGGAGGGAGGGAGGGAAGGAGGAAGAAAGGGAGGAAGGAAGGAAAGAAAGAAGGAAGGGAGGAAAGGAGGGAGAGAAGAAGGAAGGAAAGAAAGAAAAATAAAAGAAAGACAGGAAAGGGAGCTTGAACTTAAAATGCAATGTCCAATTTTTCTTTAAAATCATAACTAAAAACATAGGTTGAGGTGAGAAAATAAGATCTTTCCCCAAGCCAATGTTTTCTGGACAATGCATGCATGAATTCCCAATGACTGGGCAGCATGCACTAAATCTGTGCAGGCTCAAGCTGTACAGAATCACAGTAGCTGGGTGACCATAATGTATTCCCAGTAGCTGAAGACTGATTGGCAGCTGATTGCTTCTTGGAAAGGAAACATCAGTTTCTTTAGGGTGTACCCCATGGTAGCTCACCATGTTCTAGCTTATGACCCAAAGTATTGGGGGCATCATAAATTAGACCCTCTGATTAATATATACATACATATACATATATACATATGTATATACATACACACACACACACACACACACACACACACACACACTGGCTGGGTAGGGAGGTGGGGGTGAGTATGAAGCATATTGGGGGGGAATAAAAATAACCAAAATTCATTTTTATGTCTCTTTGAGCCATCTTTCTTCCATTCATTATCAAAGAAACTTCTCTTTACAGCAAATAGAGACCATTACAGAAAACCACACCTGGATACAAAGCATAGACTAACAGATAATGGGAGCTCCACTCTGCAAAGGATACAGCTACATCACAGCTTCTGGTTTACCCAGGGCTCAAGCAACACTATGGAAAGGAAGTCTGTGATACTCTAAGAGCCAGATTACCAGGAACTCAGCTGGGAAACTGTCTTTCCTAGAAATTACTGCATAAGTAACACCAAAACAATGACTATATGAATGGCCATGCTATCACTGTGGAAGGAGGAAAATTAAAGGGTCCCAACCCTAGATAGAGAACTACAGGCAAATAATGACTGCTGGGAGAAGTAGTTTCTCCTAGGCAGGAGCACTCTTATTGGCTGTCCAATGCAGAGTAGTCAGCTAGGTAACCATATATACAACAGCAACAAGAATGGACTCAGCAGGTTCTACTGCACATACTTGTATATAAACTTACAAACAGACAAACATACATACATCTATGCAAGGATGACAATCAAAGAAAAAGTTGTTATCAACTTGACAGTAGGGAGCATAAGAGGGGAAGACAGCTGGGAGGTAAGGTGCTGAAGTGAGAAAAGAGGGCAGAAAGTGATTTAATTCTCTTTCTAATTTTCAACACATTGTATAAAATTCTAAAAGAATTAGTAAAAATATTGTTTTCCCAAAAGGGAAAAAATTTTTCGATTCTGGCACTAAAATTTATTTAGTGGGTAAGAGCACCTTCAGGGAAGACAGACTTTGTTAGTCTCCCACAGCCCATGTTCTGAAAGGAGAACTCACTCTTGCAAGTTGTCCTTTGACCTCCACATACTTGCATGCCAAGCATGCTACACACGTTCACATGCACATGAGTGCACATGGACACAATAACTATTTGAATGTAAAATGAAAGATAGAAACAAGAAAAATCCTTCTGATGGAGATAGGAAGATTAGAAGTTAAAGGTCATCTTTAGCCACACAGCATTGGCTGCCTGCCTAAAACTGAACAGTACATCCTTTCTGTTAAATTCCACTGATGCAAAAGTCTCATTTACATTTTAGAACACCAATTGCTGAAAAAATCAGGTCTACATGGTGGCGGTTTCTTCTATAACTACTATTCATACTAAAAAAAAAAAAAAAAAAAAAAAAAAAAAAAAAAAAAAAAAAAAAAAACCTTACGTGATATGGTTCAAAGCTACATGAAAGGAATAATCTACAACTTAATTTTAGAAGTAAGTGAAAAATAAAAGTGGAAAAAGTCATACTTGACTACATTAGTGGAAGACAAGGACTACATTAGTAATTTAAACAATATGTCCTGAGTTTCTTTCTTTTTTTTTTTTTGTATCTTCTTTTTTATTTTTCTAAATTTATTACAATTTATTCACTTTGTATCCCAGCTGTAGCTCCCTCCCTTGTGCCTTTCCAATCCCACTCTCTTTCCCTCTTTTCCTCCCATGCCCCTCCCCTAGTCCACTGATAGGGGAGATCCTCCTCCCCCTCCATTTGACCCTAAGTCTATTGTCTATCCAGTGTCATCAGGACTGGCTGCACTGGTTTCCTCTGTGGCTTGGTAAGGTTGCTCCTCACTCAAGGGGAAGTGATCAAATAGCCAGCCACTGAGTTCATGTCAGAGACAGTCCCTGTTCCCATCACTAGGGAACCCATTTGGACACTGAGCTGCCAATGGGCTACATCATTTTATGCATTCTTAGGTTATCTCCATGCATGGTCCTTGGTTGAGGTCTCATTCTCAGAAAGCTCCCTGGGCCCAGATTTTTTGGTTGTGTTGCTCTCCTTGTGGAGCAACTGTACTCTCCAGGTCTTTCTATTCTCCCCTTCTTTCATAAGATTCCCTGCACTCTGCCCAAAGTTTGTCTGTGAGCCTCCGCATCTGCTTTAATACCCTGCTAGGTAGAGTCTTTCAGAGGCCCTTTGGAGTAAGCTCCTGTCCTGTTCCCTATTTTCTCGCTCTTTAGATGTCCATCCCATTTGTCTTTCTGAGTGAGGATTGATCATCTTACCCAGGGTCCTCCTTCTTGCTTAGCTTCTTTAGGTGTACAGATTTTAGTATGTTTATCCTATATTATATGTCTAATATGCACTTATGAGTGACTATATACCATGTGTGTTTTTCTGCTTCTGGGATAACTCACTCAGGATGATCTTTTCTAGATCCCACCATTTGCCTGAAAATTTCATGATTTCCTTGTTGTTAATAGCTCAGTAGTATTCCATTGTGTGAATGAACCACAATTTCTGTATCCATTCTTCAGCTGAGTTTCCTGAGATTTTTAATTGATTGAAATATTCTAAATTCACCAAGTGATATCTTTCCTGCATGTGATTGCTTAGCAAATAAATGCCACTGCTAAAAGCTTTAAGTGCGTATTTTTAATTTTGTTAAGAATTAGTTGAAATCAACTGAGTAGTAAAATTGTAATGTTTTTGTTTATTGAAGAAAATATCTTAGTAAAATAATTAATGAAAGTAACTAATAGATTGAAGATTTATATGGAAATAAAAAATTCTTAAAAATTGGCAGAATTCAAAATTTTCAAATCTTCCCATGTGTGGGGCTCTTAACGATTATCTTTAGAAGGCAATTACCTTGAAATAGCGTGGTGCGTCATCTGACTCAGAAACCTGAGTTAAGAATTTTAGAAACATTCATTACTTTAAAAAATCTGATAATCCATAGTGTTAAAAATGAAAGTTTATTTCCCTTGATTGTTATTGTTAATGGAACAGTAAGAAAAATTCTGTTTGATATTTAAAATTCTTGCGTGTTTAGTTTTGTTACATGTATATGGGTGTATTGCATGCATATGTAACAGTTGAGCACTTGCTGCCTTCAGAGGAGGGAAGAAGGTGTTAGAACTCCTGGAACTCCTCGAACAGGAGTTAATGATGACTGTGGGCCATCATGCTATATGGGTGCTGGGAATGGAGCCTGGGGTTTCTGGAAGAGCATGCAGTGATGCTAACCACTGAGCCATCTTTCCAGCTTCTGTTGTGACAATGTTTGGGAGCTCAGATCTTTTAATCCCAGCAACATGGAAATGAGCTGACACAACTCTCTCAAGAAACCAGAAATTAATTAAGTAATTAATTAAATGTAATAATGCTTTTTCAGAGTTTTCATTAGGGTAACACACAAAAATAGTTTCAGAACTTTGAATGACCTAAGAAGACAAGCTGACTGCCTTTCAACTTTCAGATACCTATATCAAAGTTCTTATATTTATACATACTGGGTTAACACTTTAGAGAATTACCAGAATAGCTCAGGTTAAAATATTTATTTAATTCAGCATGCTCATTATTTTGGTTTGTCACACATTCTGCATAACCTGGTTGTTGCTCTATATTTTCTAACCCATGCCCTCACCAGGAGCTCTGGGGAACAATAGTAGTTCTTTATCTGACAGTTGGGATAGAGATTCCTCCCTACCCATCAGTTTCCTTTCTTAGGTTAGTAACTGATATATTTGTTTCTCACAGCAGAGAAGAAGCAACACGTCCAATAGAGTACTGCTTTCTGGAAGCATGCAATTTATGCTTGATTTATTTTTAAAATCAGAGCTCTGTCAAGCCACTTCAGTATTCTCTCTTACACTAAATCAACACAGCCTCATAATCAATAACTGATGGGCTGAGAATCATAATTCATGACCGTGCAGTCTCCATTCTGAGTATTTGAAGAAGCAATCCTGTTAGTGAAAGCTGAATTCTCAGGAAACTGCCCTGGTGCCAGTTTTAACTCCTCAGAAGCCTCCATGTCACAAGGATTGCTTTCGGCTTACAGGATAGCGTCTGGTCAGCACAAGTGTCATGCATGCTACCGTGCACAGGATGGTGCAGTAGATGAGAATACCGGCCATAAAACTCACAGGAACTAAAGAGACACCGGTGGATATAATATAAAATGCAAAAGGACCTGTGCCATTATTAGAAATGAGAGAAGAGGGGAGAGTGAAGGGGGGAGAGCAGAGAGGTGAGGAGGGAGAGAGGGAAGAAGAAAGAGAGAAGGGGAGAAAATGTTCTGCTAAATTTACCAGGATCAGCCATGCTCTGAAGTGTTTAGACATGTCATTTAATGCTGGATTTCCTGTTGAGAGACAATGTTCATTACATGTACCAGCCTACTGCTGCACCGTCTGAAGCCTGAAATGTCATTTAATGTTAATTTATAAAGCTGCAGTGTATAGAGGCTGCTAGCTAAAATAAATAAATAAAGACTGAGCACTGAAATCACATGATTTCATAAAGTGCTTTAGAGTGTTACTGACAAACTCCTTAAGAATATGAATCTCTTAGCTGCAAGAGATTGCTGCAGGAAGGCATTTCAACCTCCCACAAGCAGGCATTATTTTTAAGGAATGTAGCCTGTGAAATGATGTAGGCTGTGATTTGATTTTACTCACACATATTGAATGCACGCTTCTCTCTTTTTGAAAGTCTGCTCCCAGAATAGTTAAGGCTTAACAGAACGTCCTTAGTAATAGAGAGGCTAATACATCACTCATCCAGCAACAAAGAAACGGAACAAAAATATAAAGGAATCTGTGAGAATGAATAACTTTCCTTAAAAAAAAAATACACAGAAACCCATCTTTCTCTGAGATTTCGCATTGATAATAAACAATTAAGCAATAGCTGTATTAAGAAGATATGTTTAAGAGCTGTCAGGTTAATGCTAACATCTTACCATAATACCTCCGCAGAAATCTGTCACTTTATAGTGGCAGATCTGATTTCCCTACCCTCCGTGTGGGTGAGGATTTGTTGGACTGAATGGTCACAAGGAAATCTTGGCAAAAGCAGCATGGCCTTCTGCCTTAGGCACCTACCCAGGGAGAAAAGACAGCAACTGGTTTGGAATGGCTCAGGGGCTCAGAGAAAAATGTCAAGTAAAGAGTGAATGGGATCTATCACTGACTCAGAAATGAAGACCACAGTGACCCCTAAGCTGGCATTACAACCATAGAAACAGGCACTTCTTGATGACTGAAAAACGAAAACAACAACAAAAAACCCTGAACTTATTAATCTAAAAGCAATAGGATGTGAAAAGTACATTCTGTGAACATGACTCAAGTGTTGTAAAGACACATACACAAAACACGTTTTTTTTTTTTTTTGTTCTGTTTATTCCAGGTGATTGTCTAGGTGAACTCACACACTTGACTGTCATGTAAATTAGAACAGAGTTTCCTAGATCAACTTTCTTTTTTCAATTTTGTACTTTAATTTTTTTTTTTTTCATTTTATTCAATTTTCCAGAATCTGACTATCGCTGGTAGTTGAAGCAACGTTTGGGCCACCTTCATCACTCTTAAAAACAGATACGTGATCTTGATACGTGATCTTTCTTGCCACTTGTTTGTAACTTAGAATCTACTTCATTACAATCACATTCATAGTAACTTGGTTCTTTCTTGAGAAACCATATTCTTGACAATATTTTAGATTGATAGAAAACAATTATTAAAAATAGGACTGGAATGGAGAAGTTAAACATGTGAATAAATTATCTAAAAGTGGCAGAAATATTTCTCTATTTGTACTTGGAACTATTCTACAGTAACTTGTAATGTGACATCAGCAGGAGGCGATTTGCAGAGTAGAAATAATATGTGATGGCTTATACTCTTGAAGCCTAAGGTCTAGACTAGGGAAGCTGAGTTTACACCCTTTGATCTGTATTAATTGCTTCCTGTGCGTTCTGAAGACTCCTAAGAACGTTTAACAAATACGTGCTTCACAGCTGCTGAATCAGCATGCTCTGCCCATCGCTGTGCCTGTGCTGCCGCCTAGTGGAAGGCCGTGCTCCTGAAGGATGTGGGGCCGGCTCTCTTACTGCAAAGTAGGTTAAGAGACACAGGAAACAGCGATGTGACAAGGAATCTACCAGATCTATACACTTTGCCCTCGCTTCCTCGTTTATACGGGCAAGCAACTAAAAGTTAAGTACATCACCTTGTTGTCCAATCAGGATTCGTATCTTTCACAATTAACCTTTCCACTTTCACATATTGCAATTCTAACAAGGGAATATGCATATTTATGCCTTTTTTATATTCCATAAACTTCCTTAATAATCTGTCAGAGACATATATCTTTCTATACACAATATATTTTATTTTCACCAAGAATATGCCACTGTAGGTTTAAAACACATCTGACAGTAAAGCTCTGCATTCCAAGTGTGCACAGCTCTGTGTTTCTTAGTGAACACTGGTTTTTATAAAGATCCAGGAGCCCCCACCTGAAACATTAATCAGGCACCTGGTAACTTAACCACTCATTTCACATATTAGTATAGGTAGATGACTTCACACAGCTTCCATTCAATTTCCCCTGTTCCCTGTGTACCACCCACCCCCCAAAACACACACACACACACGCACACACACAGCATAACAACATATGTCATTCCATTCTTTGGAGTCAGAGAAAGCATAAGCATTCACCACTGAAGTCAATGTGATAAGAGCAAGTATTTGAAAGCAAAGAAGTGTCTGGTTTAAGGCAATCAGACAGTGAGTCAGACTTTAAAAACATAGGAGAAAAGAAGGAAAGGCCAAAAGGAGCAATTCTCTACCTTCTTACCCTTGGGATGTTTTTGCAATTGATGTGCCCCTTGGCCACATACACAGGCTGTTTACGTTTGTTCACTTTTCAATCCGCTCCCCACTCTCTGACCAAATAAACCAGCATTTCCTCTTGCTCTGCACACTGAATACATATGTACCCCATTTCCCACCCCCGGGGTGCATATTACCCATGCAACTTATCATTTACCCATTTCTCCAGAACTCAGTCCCTTCCTCTTCCTTCCTCACTGTAACTAAAAATGAACATGCAGCTCTGTCAATGACATAATGTTTTCATGAAAGTTCCACTAATTAAAAATCCTCACCATACCAGACCTAAAAAATGAGCACGCTCTTGCCAAGTGTTATTCACCACAGTGAAGCTCTTGTAACTACGTTTTACAGAAAGACAGAGAGGGGGATGGTGTGAAGGGAGACAGTCTCCTAACATATGCATTGAAGTATAACAGTTGTCAGCATCACAGGGACAGATTATTTTTAAAATAGATCTTTCAGGAGAAAAAAAAAATGCATCTCCAAAGAGCTGAGAAGTAATGCATGTGCAGCTTTGGATAATAGAAGCTCTTACTGGAATGAAGGACCACAATTGTAGGAAATAGATCTGCTTTTTGAAAGCGAGAGATGATAGGTGAGTTTTAAAATGATGTTTGCTTTGTACCTATAGCCTCTCCCCTTTTAAATGGTAAAGAGATAGTTGCTTTTTATTGTGGTGGCATGAAAACACTTGCAGACTACTGCTTTGGCCCATGCTTGCAGTGCTATAATAGTTACTTGTTGGGGACAGTCATTTAGACTTGCAACATGCTGCATTAATTTAACACCACATAAAATATGGATTTTATTGCAGCAAAGACAATAAATGCTGCAACTGCTGACTGCGTGTATTTAATCCCCCCCCTTTATTGTACCTCCTCATATTTCTGACTCACATAAAACGTGGACATAGGAATTGTAACCATCCTATTTCTGATGAATGTCAATCCACTGTCTTTATGTAGATGCCAGTGACCACTGACAGCTTCAAGGCACCTGTCCTCTGGCTGTCATTTCTCTTTATACTGAGGGGATAATGAACTATGACTATGAATAAGTGGGGAGTGAATCCGTTCATATGGAATGCAAAGTAATGTTAGCTGCTGCTGGAGTTCACAGCAAACAGTGTTACCTGCTAAACTGATATTTTAAACAGAGGTAAACAGGGGTGAACATGACTAATTACACTCCGCAAATGTTTTCAGCAATTGCTAAGAATGAATGAATTCGAAAACTCCATATCAAGACCCACACTGTTGAACATAATACATTATTTATCCAGCTTCGCATTATTTACATTGAAAGCAGTTGTTCCTGGAAACTCATAAAAGAGAGAGAGAGAGAGTTGCATGCTCATTTGTTTATTAAAAGGTAATAATTTTGGAATAATTACGCATATAACTTAAAAAAAGAAAGAAAAGCAAAAGCATATCTCCCCTAAAATCTCCCCCCAACAGGGGAAGAAAAGGCAAGACCTTAAAGGAGTTAAAAGACAAGAGGTGAATTCTTCCTACCTTGTTTCATCAGCTTCTGGGAAACGGAAGTTGGTTCCAGCCAAATAACCCTGAAGAGACTGTCACCCTGTCCCCTTTTTGTTTGTTTTCTGCTCTTATTTTTCTTTCACTGGTTCTACTTCGGTCTAACTCAAGCTTTCTCTCAGCGTCACTTTTAACTCTGGACGGCAGGGAACCAAAGAAAACGGGGGGCGAACTTCCTCTCTCTGATTGGCTTTCATTCAGTGATTCTGATTAAGGAAGGGGGGGAGAGAAGGAAAGAGGGGGAAAAGCCCTTCCTCACACGGAGAGAAAGGTTCTGCTGATGGAGCTGCAGCACTCGCCATGGGAAGGTTGGAGACTGGAAGTGCCGGCTCCTGCCAGCACACAGCGATTTGCAAGTGAATGCGAGGGAGGGCGCATCCGAGAGGAGGGCTGCGCATGAAAGGCGTCCCCTCCCCCGCAGGGCAGAAAGACTCTCTGTTTCCAGCCTAAGGTAATCAGCCCCTTCTAATCCGCCTGGGTC
Source organism: Psammomys obesus (assembly GCF_907164565.1). Classification (NCBI taxonomy): domain Eukaryota; kingdom Metazoa; phylum Chordata; class Mammalia; order Rodentia; family Muridae; genus Psammomys; species Psammomys obesus. The sequence goes on along the minus strand of NW_026594428.1, from coordinate 4,310,490 downwards.
TGTTAACACGATCTTGGAAACGCGGATTCTGCAATTGCTTCTTACAATTAATATATATATATATTTATATTTATATTTATACATATATGTATGCCTGCACCACCCGTACACCAGACCCTCCAAACACAAGTATAAGCGGAGCGCCAAGCAAATGGCAATCAGATCAGGTATATTAACAACAGAGAATATTTAGTGTGTGTGTGGGGGGGGGGGGGCGAGTGCGGTTTTCAATATTTACCTTGAGGGCAAGTGAACTTTCTTGGTTCTCCAAATACCTTTATTCGTTGTTTATTGCCATTGGGGGAGCACACCTTACTACTCTTCATTTGGGAATGTCTCTGAGCAGTTTTGTCTGTTTAATCATACAAGCTCTGCATCTCAGTGTCTCATTAACAATTTACATATGTAATTAGTATTAAAATATTTAGATTTGGGAGCTGACACAATCTCATTTTTTGCCTTTTAAACTTTTTTCTTTCATAAATATATTTATATCCAAAACAGCATACAGTCTGATATCAGTGTTTCTGGATCTGCCTCTCAACCCCTTTCATTGTCCATCTCCCTGTTTATCTATCTCTACATTAAATTTTCATCCACCAGAACCTAACCAAAGATGTCAGTATAGCTCCACAATATAGTTAACACCTTTGCATTTTTCTGGCTACATGTAGATTCTTTTTGAAAATGTCGGCTAGAAATAAATTCCAGATATGTAAATTATGAAAACTATGAAGATAATAGCAAGCAACTATGATTGAGAAGCAAAACAGCATTAGCCAGCTGTTAAATACCTTTGCAGTCACTAAGCTAAGAAGCAGGAATAGTAAGTATATAGGACTCAGATTTCTCTCCCTAGGCTACTGCTTTTTTTAAGATGTGCCAGGATGCCAGGAACCTAGAACACAGTTGGTGACTAATCAACCAAGAGACCCTTTACACAGTCAAACTAACAAAAAGAAAGAAAGGCACTATGAGGTAGTACAAGAAACACACTTAAATTTTAAGGAATATTTAGTGTACCAGAAGTTGTGGTGTCACCAATAATTACCCTTTTACACACACACACACACACACACACACACACAAAAAAAAAAAAAAAAAACAATAAAAAACAAAAACAAAACAGAAAACATTTTCATGAATTAAATGCTATTCACAGTAGGAAAGAATTAGTTTCCCTTAAATATTTCAAATGAAGGTACTAAGATGAAGATAAATGTAATGACTATGTCAAAGTTCAGCAATGGGATTCCGACAGCAGTAGCTAAAATATTTGCCCATAACATTTTCCAAAGTCCCTTGCATTCATGGTCAATTAGAAATAAGCAATATGTATTTCCCAGGTATGTGTGTATTTATATCACTCCGGTTTCTTTATTTACGTTATATGATACTACCATTGACACAATAAGAGAAGTTTACAAGTCACATATTATACTGGCCAATTATACAGTGTTAAGTAGATTTTATGGCCAGTGTCTATTCATGAAGATTAAAATTCTCTTAATGGATATTTATATTTGTTTTTTTTTATATTGAAATAAATGGCTGTATACTGTGAGGAACATTCAGAGAACTTTTGAATGGGTATAACTAAGAACACAGTCAAAGGCTTAAATCTAAAGTAAAATTTCAGTTGAATAATTGCAAGTTATGCTGCAATGACATATGATCAAATAAGTTTTCTAACAAAATTTTTACCTGTTCTTACATAAACTTGAGAACTGATAAAATTGCTTTACTTCATGTATCAGAAACTTTAGTTCTGTCCTGTCAACTTAGTGAAGGAGCTAAACTCATTTATATGAAAGAATTCTACATTTACCTTCTGAAAGAGGCATCAAATACAGAGAAACAGTGCTGGGTTTTTGGAAAATGAGGCCCAGGTATTCATATCACTTCCATAATACTGGCTGGAAAAGAGATACTGAGTCCCAGGGGTTAGTTACTGGGGAGGCTGGGAGAAACATAATTACTCTGAAGAAGAATAAAAAACCCAAGAAAAATATTTACTTCTGAAGTCATTTACATTGCTAAAAAGAGCAGTGATAAACTTGAACTGGACACAACTGTTACAGTACTTGTTATATCCTGTGTCACACAATAGAATATATCATCTAGGTTTTTAAAACAAAAACAACTGTATTATATTTCAAATTTAGAATATCCTTCTAATTATACTCTGTTTCATGGCCTAATATTATATTTAGTAAATGATAAATAGAATATTAGTGAATTCTTAGGTTTAAATAAGAGATGGGACAGGAAGGTAGACATGAAGAGAAGAAAGGAAGGAGGCAGCTTATGTGTAAGAACTTATCACATTTTATTAATACCTAAACTCCTTTATTCCTTACACCTAAAATCATAGTCCAAAGTGTTTAGCACCTTAGTAATCAAAATTAAAGAGGAATATATTTACTAGCTAAAAAGTAAAACCTTTGATAATATGATTTGTTTTATTAAACAATACTATTCTACATTTCTTTATTTTATGCTACAAATTATGTCACGTGAAATTCTTCAAGATGTTCTATTTGTTTTGAGTTTTTCTAGTGAATTGTAATGTAGTCAGTTACAGACATATGAAGTAAATTAATGAAAGTTTAGAGGTGTAGCCAGCTCTCTCAAAAGGACATGAGTAAGTACCTCCAGAACATCATCTATGTGAGAAATCATGTCCACCAAGAACCAATAGAATATGACAGAAATGTAACAGGTATTTCTAAATACCGGTTTAAAATAAAATATAAATAACACAGAAAACATTTTATCATAATTATAAAACACTAGAAAAACCAAAAGCATCCTCATCCTTAATATAATAATTAATTATACTTCAATAAGTATAGTAAAAATAAAATTATAGTGAATTATTTAGAGTAATAATTAATTTTATTTTAATAATAATTAGAGTAAAAATAATGTATGAAGGCTGACACATTCTTACAAATTTGAAAGACTCAATTGCATGAAAACCAAGTAAACACAGCAACTTCTAATCCAAATGTTTAAAAAGTTTCCAAGTTGTTTTAACAGTAATACCAACAACAATAAAAGTAACAGTAGCCCCTATTCTTTAAGACACACCTACCTCTGAATAAATAAATAAATAAAAAGACATCAAAGCTTCTTCAGGCAGCCACACCACTTCTTTGTCCAGAAATATTTTGGCACCAAATACAATTTGTCTGAGATAGTATGATACATTTTTTTTTTTTCCTAATTCCTTTCTCCTTGGCCTTTCAGGATAGTAGAGTTTGGGAAAATTTAAACCTGTTTTTATTATAGGTAATGATCAGAGCTGGAGTGGGGAGGATTCTTTTGCATGTTTCCAAATGACTTGTTTATCTTCAAATAGATACTGATGCAAATGAGGAACAAGACAAATATAAGATATATACATTGCTCTAAGACACACAGTAGAGGAAGCATAATTTTTTTACTTTTTATTATTAGTTACATTTTATTAACTCTGTATCCCAGCTGTATCCCGCTCCCTCATTCCCTCCCAATCCCACCCTCCCTCCCTCATCTCCTCCCTGCCCCTTTCCAAGTCCACTGATAGGGGAGGACCTCCTCCCCTTTCATCTGACCCTGTTTTATCAGGTATCTTCAGGACTGGCTGCAAAGTCCTCCTCTGTGGCCTAACAGGACTTGGGGGGTGGGGAGTTCAAAAAGCCTGCCATTGAGTTCCTGTCAGAAATAGTCCCTGTTCCCCTTACTATGGGAAACCAATTGATTACTGAGCTACCACGGGCAACATCTGAGCAGAGGTTCTAGTTTATTTCCATACATGGTCCTTGGTGGAGTATCAGTCTCAGAAAAGACCCTTGTGCCCAGATACATTTGGTCCTTGTGGAACTCCTATCCTTGAGGAAGCATAATTTTATGTTTACTATTTCTGAGTCAATGATACAAGCCTTTGGGCCTGAGCTGACAAGCTGGAGCTGAATGTGCTCTTGCTTTTTATGTAAATCTTCTCTCTCTATTCATGCTGTAAACCTTTTTCAATTCAAAATTAATTTATGATATTAATTAAATCATGAACTTGCCAGAGCATTCTCTTTCTTGTTCCAATGTCCTGGTCCTGACACTTATCACATTTATCCCACATTTCTGCATTGCTTAGCTACAAGAAGGTGGAGACATGGAGATGGACATGGATGGATTTTGCATGAAAGTTTGCAAAAATGAAATATTAAGAAGTCAACATTGTCAATCGTAAACATATATACACATGAGCAACACTAAAGGAACTCAGCAAGTTGGGAATAAAGGGACAAGAAAGGAACTGGAGGGTTGAAGGAGACACAGTAATGATGTAACTAGTACTATTGAATAACATTCTAAAGTAATAAATTAATTTAAAGATCAATGTTTAAAGTGTGTAATTATTTTTTAGAAAATATTATATTTAATTAAAAACGTGTGGTTATAAAATCATTCCCCTTCCCCCATGTTCCTGTAGAGTAGCAATGTTGTAAAGTACTATGCTCTGTGTTCTTGGATTCTTAACTTTCTTGGAGGAAACCTGAATTGCATACACAGCTTGATATTTTTATTACTGTTTTTATGAAAAATATTAGTGGTTGCATATAAAGATATTTGCAAATGAATTAAATACTATTCCCACAAAAATGTGAAAAGAAATAGCTAATGATTTTCATGTTGATTGAAAGCCCAATTCTTACATTGATTGAAAGCCAAATTCGTACACAAATTGCTCTTATCTTTACCTGTCTAAGGCTAGTAGTCCATTCAAAATAGTGAAACAGTGAATTCTGTTTTCTAGATGTAATTAAAGTTTCACCTAAGGACATAATTGCAACAAAAATGTTTGGAAAAAAATAGTAGACAATAATGTTTTAAATCTAATTTGTCTCTGTTTTCATTTATTGAACAGTCCTTGGTTGGAGTATCAGTCTCAGAAAAGACCCCTGTGCCCAAATATATTTGGTCCTTGTGGAGCTCCAGTCCTCTCCAGCTCTTACTAACTCCCCATTCTTTCATAAGATTCCCTACATTCTGTCCAAGTTTGGCTATGAGCCTCAGCATCTGCTTTGATACCCTGTTGGACAGAGTCTTTCAGAGTTCCTCTGTGGTAAGCTCTTATCCTGTTGCCTGTTTTTTCCCCTCTTCTGATTTCTGTCCCATTTGCTTTTGTGAATAAGGATTGATCATTTCACCCAAGGTCCTCTTTCTTGCTTAGCTTCTTTGTGTGTACAGATTTTAGTTTGTTTATCCAATCTTATAGGTCTAATATCCACTTATAAGTGAGTATATACTATCTGTGTCTTTCTGCTTTAGTGATACCTCATTCAAGATGATCTTTTCTGGATCCCACCATTTGCCTGCATATTTCATGGTTTCCTTGTTTTTAATTGCTGAGTAGTATTCCATTGTGTAAGTGTACCATTTACACAATGGTATCCATTCCTCCATTGATGGACATCTGGGTTGTTTCCAGGTTCTTGCTATTACGAATAAAGCTGTTACATACATGGTTGAGCATACGTTCTTGTTGTGTACTTAAGCATATTTTGGGTATATGTCTAGGAGTAGTATAGATGGATCTTGGGGAAGCACTATTCCTAATTGTCTAAGAAAGTGTCAGATTGATTTCCAAAGTGGGTGTATAAGTTTACATTCCCACCAGCAATGGAGGAGGGTTCCTCTTTCTCCACAACCTCTCCAGCATGTATTGTCACTTGAATTTTTAATCTTAGCCATTCTGATGGTTGTAAGGTGAATTCTCAGGGTGATTTTGATTTGCATTTCCCTGATTACTAAGGACTTTAAACATTTCTTTAATTGTTTCTCTGCCATTTGATATTCTTCTACAAAGAATTCTCTGTTTACCTCTGTACCCCAATTTTTATGGACTACTTGATTTGTTGCTTTTTAACTTCTTGAGTTCGTTATATATTCTGGATATTAGCTCTATGTCAGATACAGTATTGATGATGATCTGTTCCCAGTCTGTAAGCTGTTGTTTTGTTCTAATGACAGTGTCCTTTGCATAAAGATAGTTTTTAAAGAAATAAACAGTGAGTTTTGTATTCTGTGGAAACCACCCTCAGTCCACAGCCTTCTGTTTTAGAAAATAGATTCTATCTGCCTCATTCACATTATTAAGTACCCTTCCCTCTCTACTGAGGACTATTCCCTGCATATAGTCATCCTTAGATGACATATACTATTTCCTAGACCATAGATTTTCTGTATTTGCCTTTTTCACTTGCCAAGTGTTGACTATCACATGAGCCAAACATAACAAAAGACTACACTACATGTGAGTAAATTTATTATCAGAATACATCTTCCATCCTTTTGCTTATGCAGATATACAATTTACTTGATTTAAAAATAATATTCTTTTGTTCACTTTATTTATCTTTTCATCCATTGATAAAAACATAAATTGCTATCAAATCTTGGCTACTGTGAACAATGCTGAAATGACTGTGGGAATACACATCTCTCTCCAATCCATTGATTTCAACTCTTTAGTATGCATAACCAGTATTAGGATTGATATGTTATATAATAATTATAGTTTTAGGTTTTTAGAAAAATCTTTAGTTTTTTTCAGAAATGGCTACATATGTCATATATAATTTTACTTGTATGTCGAACTGAAAATAGTCACCAAATCCCATACCAGCAAAGGTTTCAGCTCAACTAAGCTGGAAACTGAAGACACACTACACAGACTGCAAGCAATTCAATAGGTCAAAGAGTGTCCCTTCTAAGTGATTCATTTTGCCTGAGTTTCTTTCATGTACATCAGCTAGTCTGTTTCTTCCAGGTACTTCAGCTGATCTCTGCCTGTGCCCTCTGTCTGAACTTGTCTGTGAGTCTTTTTTTGAATCTTGGCTTTTCTCTTTTTACTTTTTAAAGTTATTATTTATTGCAATTCATTCATTTTGTTTTCCAATGGTAACACCACCCTTGCCTTCTCCTAATAGCCCCACCCACCCTCCGTCTTCTCTCCCTATGCCTCTCCTCCAGTCCACTGATAGGGGAAATCCTCCTCTCCTTCCATGTGACCCTAGCCTATCAGGTCTCATCAGGACTGGCTGAATTGTCTTCCTCTGTGGCCTGGTAAGGCTGCTCTCCCCCACCTCCAGGGGGAGGTGATAAAAGAGACAAGACACTGATTTCATGTCAAAGACAGTCCCTGTTCCTCTTACTAGGGAACCCACTTTGAGAGCAATCCTCAGACACTTACTGTTTATATATTATTGGAGAGAGAGAGGAGCCTAGTGAATCTGTTCATTTTCAGGGACGTCCTGAAGCTATTTTGAATGGTTCACTTCTTGACTTTATTAACTTCCCTGAAATATTTCTCTTCTCTTTTCAACTGCCTGTTGTTTCACAACCCCTCAACATCAAGTCTGCAGGAGTTTTCCTTAAAAAATGGAAGATGTTAATCCTACAAAAAACTGCTAAGCAACAGTATTACATGCCTTACTGTAGTAAGGCATGGCTAGAGAAACTGCAGGTTCCATAAGGCAACAGGCTGCCAACGGTGAAAATATTTGACAAGCCCAGGTTTTCAGAATGCTGAATTCATTCAGCCTATTAGTATACATAAGTAACAAACTACAGTAATACAATCATGACTATTTCTTTAATTTGTTTTGATTTATCAGAAACAAGGCAAATTTTTTCACTTCTTTCCATCATTTTATGTCAGCACTATATTATCAGTCATCATAAGGTATTATTTTTTAGATGGTGCTCTTTACCTATTACAGTTGAAATGATGAGAATGAAGGTGAGGTAGAACATTTTTTTCAAACGTCTGTTCTTTAATCTCCTGATTGTCATCTCTCCTGCACCCACTCCCCATTAACAAACAGTCATAACCCTGTCTGCTGTAGCTTTACTTAAGAGGAAATAAATTTGTTCTCTAGAACAATGTTTGTCAACCTGTGCATAATGACCCTAACAGAAGTTGCATAACAGATATATACATTACAATCCACAACAGTAGCAAAATTACTGTTATAAAGAAGCAATAACGTAATTTTTTGGTTGGAGGTCACTGTTACAAGAGGAACTGTATTAAATGGTCACAATTAGAAAGGTTGATAGTCATTGCTTTGGAGGAACAGAGTCTATAGAATAAGTGTGTGTGTGTGTGTGTGTGTGTGTGTGTGTGTGTGTGTGTGTGTGTGT